>NC_053492.1:330908681-331203681 GCF_905171775.1 Rana temporaria
AGGTGAGGCAGAGAGAGAGGTGAGAGAGGTGAGGCAGAGAGAGAGAGGGGTGAGGGAGAGAGAGAGAGGGGTGAGGGAGAGAGAGAGAAAGAGAGAGAGGTGAGGGAGAGAGGTGAGGCAGAGGTGAGGGAGGGAGGGAGAGAGAGACAGCGAGATGAGGCAGAGAGCGAGATGAGGCAGAGAGAGCGCACGAGATGAGGCAGAGAGAGAGAGCGCGCGAGATGAGGCAGAGAGAGAGAGCTCGCGAGATGAGGCAGAGAGAGAGAGAGAGCGCGAGATGAGGCAGAGAGAGAGAGAGCGCGAGATGAGGCAGAGAGAGAGCGCGAGATGAGGCAGAGAGAGAGAGAGCGCGAGATGAGGCAGAGAGAGAGAGCGCGAGATGAGGCAGAGAGAGAGAGCGTGAGATGAGGCAGAGAGAGAGAGAGCGTGAGATGAGGCAGAGAGAGAGAGAGAGCGTGAGATGAGGCAGAGACAGAGAGCGTGAGATGAGGCAAAGACAGAGAGCGTGAGATGAGGCAGAGACAGAGAGCGTGAGATGAGGCAGAGAGAGAGAGAGATGAGGCTGAGAAAGAGAGAGGGTAGTGGACAGAAAGGGGGGCTAAGAGAGGGTAGTGGAAAGAGAGGGAGGGAGGGTGAGTGAGAGAGGGGCTCAGAGAGAGGATAGTGGACAGAGAGGGGGGCTGAGTGAGAGTGCTTGGGCTGAGAGAGAGGGTAGTGGTCAGAAGGTGGATTTGAGAGAGATTTGGGGCTGAGAGAGAGAGGTGAGGCTAAGAGAGAGAGAGGATGGCTGGGAGAGAGAGGGATAGGAAGATAGGTCTGTGTTTGTGTCGGATGCCAAGTACCTTCTTGTTCCGGGAGGTGCTCTGCTGCTTCTTGCAGCAGCTCCCTGGCAGCTTGCGCGGCGCGCCTCCCACTCGTCCTCCTGCTGATGCTGGAGCCTGGAGGAGACATGTCCAGCGACACCACATCAGTGTCGCTGGCTGCTTTGAAATCTCCCGCCCACACCCCTTCCCAGGCACAGATTGGCTGCACAAGGGGTTGTGGGCGGGCACAAGGGGGTACATGGGGAGGAGGTGGGGCGGACTTAACTCACCTCCTCTTCTCGGAATACAGCGGGCGCAGGAGATGTAGCCACTGCTGCGGGCGGGTCACCGCGCCCTCACTGACATGTGCTCGCCGCTCGTGACTTACCTAGCTAGCACGACACATCGATTGGCGCGCCGCTCAGCAGTGCTATTTACCACCAGCGGCGCTGCGGCAGCCAACGCGTTGGCAACACACTCGGGACCAACGGTGCTCCTTTGGCGCCCCCTCCCCTGTGGCGCCTGGGTGCAGTGCACCCCGTCTCGGACCGGCCCTGCAACGGTGCTCCTTTGGCGCCCCCTCCCCTGTGGCGCCTGGGTGCAGTGCACCCCGTGCACCCCGCCTCGGACCGGCCCTGATTGAGCAGCCAAATCTTCCAGGGCTGAAGTGGTTAATCAGATGTCTTATTGAAAAAATAAAAATAAATGTAGGGGCAGCTTGCAGTACCCTAACCTTTCACAAGAGGGACTACGACCTGACCCAGCAGTACATCGAGCTGCAATGACATGACAAGATACAGACCTGTACTGACATATAGCAGGGATCCATGGAGCGGAGCAGAACAGAGCAGTACTACTGAAGGCTCAGGACAGATCCAGCTTCTTCTGTGTCTCCACCAACTTGTCATGTAGTCTCTTCTTCTTCCAGTCAAGGTACTTCCTGCGCTGCCTGTTCGCCTGCCAGCCTATCAGCACTCCGGCCGCGAAGCTGAGAAAGAGGGCCGAGTATAAGCCGCGCTCTGACACTTCTGCCATAGCTGGCTTGCCGCTTCCAAATTTGACACACAACACGTAGGAGTTGCTCTCCAAGGTCGAGGTCGCAGTTGTTACGCCAAAGCTGCCTAGTTGAGAGAAGCAAGGGGTGTCTGGCTGCAGCGTGGAGCTCCACCGATGACAGGAAGCATGTGTCCTCCACTTCACTTTTTTTTTTTCTACTGAACTTTATTGTGAATCTCTGCAGCTGGAGCTCCACTGTCACAGGAAACATGTGGTCTCCACAACCTCCACCTTTTTTAATTTTGAAATGAACTTTAATGTAACAAAAAACAAATATACAATACTACAGAAAGGGGAACCTGGGATTTGCAGAATTACAAGATATTTTTGGGAGGTTTTTGTATTTTCTGTTAAAGTGCTCTCCTTAAAGCGGTTGTAAACCCTCTGGAAACATCCAAACTCTTTACATATTCTTAAAGACCTTGTATTTCTACATCGATTGATCCCTATATAATATATCACATTACATTGTCTTACTGTATTAATCACCGATTTTGTGACATGTCATTTCTCTAGTAAGCCTGCGCCATCTCTAATGTGGTCTTCCGCGTCTTTCACATGCAGAATTTCCGCCCACAGTTCCTTCCTGATTCATAAATCCCGCGCGTGTGCACTGCGATCACAAGATGCAAGCCTAGGTCACGTGATGACCATCATGCTCTAGGTGCCGAAGCATTGCGGGATGTCGGGGCTGCGTCTGCATGAGGAAATGACGCAGCCCCGACATAAGCAAAGAATTTGTCCGGCCTGAGACTCAGCTTGCCGGTGCATTGCCATTAAATGTGATTTGCCATGAAATGTGATGGTCCGCCTCCATCACATCCCATTGGCTCACTCATGTCACGTGACATATAGAAACGTCATCAGTCTCAGCTAGGCTATCATAGGTGAAGCTGCACGGAGCTGGTATATACTGTTAGGAAGGAGAAGCCAGTGTGATATGCACAGCTCTGTGAGGAGCAGCCTGTGTGCAGTGAGGGCATTGCTGGTGTAAGAATGTATAGAAACAATGATCTCACACACATCTATAGGCTGCTCTCAGGCTGTGTGGCCAGCAGCACACACACACCATGGGCAGCCTGTATAATGGAGCAGCCTCCCATCTGCCTGCCCCCTCTCCTCTCTCTTAGCCCTTTGAAGAGCTGCACGGGGACTGACCTCCCTAAATTTACTACTACAGCTCCGTGCAGCTTCAGCACTCACTGCACACAGGCTGCTCCTCACAGAGCTGTGCATATCACACTGGCTTCTCCTTCCTAACAGTATATACCAGCTCGTTCAGCTTCACCTATCACAGAGATCCTCTCCCTATGATAGCCAATAGCCTAGCTGAGACTGATGACGTGTCTATATGTCACATGACATGAGTGAGCCAATGGGATGTGATGGAGGCGGACCATCACATTTCATGGCAAATCGCATTTCATGGCAATGCACCGGATCTGGCGCATGCGCGGTACACGTCCCCACTCGAGAATGCAGCAATAAGTTAAGAAGTATACAGGTAAAAAAAAAAAGGCTACTTGCAAACTTTTTAAAATAATGACATGGACTTATAAATAGAAAGTGACATTTTTGACTTTACAACCACTTTAAGTTAACTTTGTAAACTGGATGTGCTTGTAAAAGCAATTGTTTAACCACTTTGGCCCTGAGAGGATTCCCTCCCCCCCTTAAATTTATGTCCTTCTTTTCCCACAACTAGAGCTTTCTTTTGGTGGCATTTGATCACCTCTGTGGTTTTTATTCTTTGCGCTATAAACAAAGAGCGCCAATTTTGTGGACATTTTTTTTTTATTTTACTTTCTGCTATAATACATATCCCCCCCCCCCCCCAAAAAATCCTCCTCTGTTTAGGTCGATATGAATTATTCTACATATATTTGGTAAAAAAATAAATAAATAATATGCGTATATTGATTGGTTTCCTGAAAAGTTATAGCGTCTACAAACTACGGGATAGATTTAATAACCATTTTTTTTTTGTTATTGTTTTTACTGGTAATGGCGGTGATCTGCGATTTTTAGCAGGACTGCGACATTACGGCGCACAAATCTGACCCCAAATTACTATTTTTAGAAAAGTGCTAGAAAAATGCACTAATCAATGTATAAAGGACACTGGCAGCAGTGGCAGGGAAGGGGTAACACTAGGGGGCGATCAAGGGGTTAAGTGTGTTCCCGTAGCGTGTTCTAACTGTAGGGGGGATGGGCTACCAGGGACATGACAGATCACTGTTCCTGATGACAGGGAACAGAAGTTCTCTGTCATGTCACTAGGCAGAACGGGGAAATGCCTTGTTTACATAGGTAGTTCCTGTGGGGGTGGCAGACTGGCGCTGGCTGTCCTTTGGCAGTCTCAGTGTGTTTGGTCCGGATGATCATCCATGAGAGAGAGATCTCAGTACAGGAAAACAACAAGACACACACGCGTTGTAGCTGAAATCATCTCTCCGGCTTTTACTGATAATACTATGAGAGTATATGCATTATAAAAAGGGGAGGGAACATAATACATTAATTTGGGTAGTGAACAAAGAAATATTATGTTAGCAATATGTGATTGGTTAATACAGAACAGTGTGTCCTGTAGAGATAGTTAGTGAAATAACCTGCAAAAGAAAGTTACAGAGGGGAGAGAATGTTCTCACCATGAGATAAGAAAGTATACACATTGTTAGTTTCAACAGTTACCAATAAAATTCCCACAGTACATAACATCTGTGAGAATAAGAAGAAGAAAGATACATCTTTTTAGTAATATCTCAGAATGTTGCATGTTTAACCCTTTCACGCCGACGGAACGCATATATGCGTCCTCGGCTTTCGGGGGTTATACCGGGATGATGCCTGCAGCCGATCCCTCCATAAAGAGTACCTGTCACCACCTATTACTGTCACAAGGGATGTTTACATTCCTTGTGACAGCAATAAAAGTGATCAAAATGTAAAAAAAAAACACAATTTAATATTATAAAAAAAATAAGAAAAAAAACAAAAAACATTTTTTAAAGCGCCCCCCTCCCCGCGAGCTTGCGCAACAAAGAAAACGCATACGGAAGTCGCGAAAACGGTGTTCCAATCACACATGTAAGGTATCGCCGCGATCGTCAGAGCGAGAGCAATAATTCTATCACTAGACCTACTCTGTAACTCTAACCTGGTAACCGTAAAAAAACTTTAAAACATAGCCTATGGGGATTTTTCAAATAACAGTTTTTTTTTTTTTTTGTAAAAGATCAATACAAAATATAGCAGCATTTCAGGTGTAATAGAAAAGAGGTGGTTCAGAATTCCAGCTGAATGTACTTACACACCGGCTTCATACTTGGTTATACGTTCAGTAACATGTAAAACAACTAGAGATCAAAGAAGAGGGGAAGAGGAAGGAGGGGATAGGGTAAGGAGGAGGAAATTAGAAAGAAGGAAAGGCGGGGGAAAGAGGAAAAAAAATAATAAAAAAAAAGGATAAGAGGGGAGGGGACAGAGAGGGGGGGGCAGGCAGGAATATCGGGGGAGGTCATGTACCTTGGTGACCAGTCGTCGGCTCACGGCGGGTCCTCCTCCACATGCCACCTCTCCCAGACCAGGTCATGGTCCTCCAACTTATCCCTGATCCTAGCTGTCATCTTTTCCATAAGCTCTACATCCTTGACCCTAGCATAAAGGGCTTCTTGGGATGGGGGCATTGGTTTCTTCCAATGAAGTGCTATCAGGCACCTCGCAGCTGTGGTTATGTGTCTCAGCAGTTTCTTGTAGGGTTTAGCTATGCGGGGTTGGGATAGGCCCAGTAGAAATAGCTTCAAGGAGAGGGGTATGGGCGCCTCCAGGAGGCGAGTCAGGAGCTCCTGTATCCTAGTCCAGAACGGGACGATCAAGGGGCAGGTCCAGTAAATATGGAACAGTGTGCCCTTGGCCTGATTGCAGTGCCAGCATCGGTCAGAGGTGGAAGGATAAATCCTGTGGAGGACGTCCGGGGTCAGGTACCAAAAGAACAGTACTTTATACGTGTTTTCCCTATAAAGGGTGCAAATCGAGCTCTTGGCCGCCTGCCTCCAGACCGCCCCCCACTCATCCTCTGAGAGCACCCCCCCAGCTCCCTCTCCCATCGGAGCATATAGGCGTGTTTGCCTTTAGTTTTTAAGGGGTATTCGTTTAGGATTCGGTATATGTCTGTTATGAGGCCCCTTCGGGCTGAGCCCTCGAGTATGATACGCTCAAATGGGGTTGGCTTTGAGAACAGGAGCCGGGGGGCTATTGTGTGGGCGTAGTGACGAATCTGCAAGTAGCTGAAAAATGCTTGTCGTGGGATGTCATGTTTGGCTTGGAGCTCAGTAAAGGAGTGCAGGGTGCGGGACCTGGGGTCTACTAAGTGACCAAAATGAAACAGATTTCGCGAGGCCCAGGGCCATGACATCTGGTGGGTGAGACTTGTCGGTAGTTTAGGGTTATACAGGAAGGAGGTCAGCAGGGAGCTATCGGACTTAAGTCGACAGTCTTGGGCTAGTCTCCTCCAAATACTTTGAAGCTGCCGCATGGAGCCCAGTAAACGTCCGGGCTCCACTGCCGCGTTCGCATTCCACAGGAGATTGTTGGGGTGTATTGGAGCCAGCCAGATCTTTTCCACCTCCGTCCACCTATTGTAGGACTTCTGGGGAAACCATGATGCCACTGCTCGGAGTTGTGAGGCCTGATAGTATTTAATCAGGTCTGGGAAGGCCAGGCCTCCCTCGGTGTGTGCGGCCGTCATGACCGAGCGTGGGATTCTGTGGCGCTTGTAGTTCCACACATACCGGAGAAGATCCGCTTGTAGGGCACGCAGATGAGCACATGGGACCGAGATAGGGAGGGTCTGGAAAAGGTATAGGAGTTTTGGGAGAATCACCATTTTTATGGCCGCTATCCGGCCCAGAAGGGATATCTGGTGGGTCTTCCATTTATGGATCAGCGCCCTTATCGAGCTATATAGGGGGGGGAAGTTGGCCTGGTACAGGGATGCAAAGTTCGGGGTCAGGTGGACTCCCAGGTATTTCAGGGAGGTTCGCTCCCAGTGGTACTGGAAGACGGACTGTAAGTGTAGGGCCTCGGGTTCGGGCATGTTAAGTGGCATGGCCATGGACTTGGACGTATTGGTTTTGTATCCCGAGAGGGCCCCGTAACGTTCCAATTCCCCGTGTAGGTTGGGTAGGGAGATGCAGGGACGGGTCAGTGTCAAAATAATGTCGTCGGCAAAGAGGGAAATCTTAAATTCCCTTCCCCTAACTGGGATACCTCGAATATCTGGGTTGCCGCGGATCGTTGCTGCTAGGGGTTCGACGCAAAGAGCGAAGAGGAGGGGGGAGAGGGGGCACCCCTGTCGGGTTCCATTAGTAACGGGGAAAGTAGGTGAGGTGGCAAAGGGAGTTTTCACTTGTGAGATCGGGTTAGTGTAGAGGTGTCGGACCGCCTGAAGAAAAGGTCCCCTGAAACCCATATGTCTTAACGTGGCGAGCATGAAGGGCCAGCCAAGGCGGTCAAATGCCTTTTCTGCGTCCAGGCTCAGGAGCAAAGACTCCGTGCCCTCCCTGCTCGCCACGTCAATTAGGTCAATCACCTTTCTTGTGTTGTCCCCCGCTTGGCGGAGGGGGACAAAGCCCACCTGGTCTTTATGGACCAGGGAGGGTAAGACTACATTTAGGCGGAGGGAGAGGACCTTCGTAAAGATCTTGAGGTCTGAGTTCAGCAAGGCTATTGGCCTGTAGCTCACGCATAATGAGGGATCCTTATCTGGCTTAGGGATGAGGGTGATGAATGATCGCTGCATGTCTTGCGGGATGGGGGTTTGTTGTAGAAAGGCGTTGAAAAGCTTAGTCATGTGGGGGAGAAGTGTGGGGAGGAAAGTTTTGTAGTATTCGTATGGGAACCCGTCTGGGCCTGGGGATTTGTGGGCGGGTAGGGCCTTAATGGCCAGGGTCAGCTCCTCTTCTGTGATGGGAGCGTTAAGGGAGGCCAGGTCGTCCGGTTGTAGCCGAGGGATGCCCGCCCGTGTCAGGTATTGTGTCATCCTATCTAGCAGGTCGGGGGAGGGTGGGTTAATGGGGATTTCCGGCTTGTTGTACTGATCAGCATAAAATGCTGCGAATGCGTCCGCAATATTTTGAGGGTGTGATGCAGTGTTGCCCAATCTGTCTTGGACCTGGTGCGGGGTGGAGGCGAGCGAGCGGTCTGTTAGTTTCCTTGCCAATAGGGCTTGTGCCTTGTTGCCCTTGTCATAGTATGCCTGTCGTAGGCGAACCAGGGCTTTCTCAACTCGACCCAGTGCCAGATCCCGGAGCGTTGACCGTACCAGGGCTATGCGTTTAAGGAGCGTCAGGGAGGATGAGGCCTGCAGGCGAGTTTCTAGGGCTCGAAGCTGCGCTTCCGCCTGCTTTCTAGCCGACTCGGCGATCCTCTTTAGGGCCGAAGAGATGGCCATACAGCGCCCTCTGATTACCGCTTTATGAGCGGCCCAAAGTGTGTGTTACGGAACCATGAACCAGACGTACAACAAGAGATAAGTGAAAATAAGAAGGCTTTATTGAAAATCAAGCTGTAAAGCAAAAGTCCAACGGATGGTGAAACCAGAGGTCAGGAACCAGAAGGGTAGTCAGACGAAGCCAGGATCAGGAACCAGCAGGGAAGTCAGACGAAGCCAGGATCAGGAACCAGCAGGGAAGTCAGACGAAGCCAGGATCAGGAACCAGCAGGGAAGTCAGACGAAGCCAGGATCAGAACCAGAAGCAGCAGCAGTCTTAGAAGCATGTGCACACAGGAGGACCAAGCTAGGAAATGAAGTCACAGACCTCCTATATATGTGAGCCAGGCATCCAGCTCCTCCCAGTGGGAAGGAGGAGCCGCAGGGTGGGAGGCTACAAGAGACCTAGAAACCAAGATGGCAGCCAGCACATGTCAAACGAAGGAGACAGGAGAGAGGTAAGACCATGACAGTACCTCCCCCTCAAGGGCCCCTCCTCCGCGGTGCAAAAAAACGGTTTCTGAGGGAAGCGTGCGTGGAAGGCTCGGAGCAAGGCAGGAGCATGGACATCTGCGGAGGGAACCCAGGAACGCTCCTCAGGGCCATAACCACGCCAGTGGACCAAAAACTGCACCCGACCGCGGACCAGGCGTGAGTCCAGGATATTGCTCACCTCATACTCCTCGTGATTGCCCACTTGGACCGGACGAGGCCGAGGAACCGAGGAAGTGAAGCGATTGCACACCAGTGGCTTCAACAGGGAGACATGAAACACGTTGGAGATCCGCATGCCAGGAGGAAGCGCAAGGGCATAGGCTACCGGGTTTACCCTGCGAAGCACTCGGAAGGGACCAACAAAGCGAGAAGCCAGCTTGGGAGTGGGCACTCGAAGGTTGAGGTTGCGAGTGGACAACCATACACGGTCTCCGACCTGGTAGGAAGGAGCAGGCGCTCGTCTACGATCAGCCTGGAGTTTCTGGCGCTGCGCAGAGACCTCAAGGGACCTCTGGATCTGTACCCAAGAAGCACGTAGAGCAGAAAGGTGATCCTCCACAGCCGGAATATCCTGGGGAGAGAATGCCTCCGGTAACACGGCAGGTTGGAACCCATAATTGGCCATGAAGGGAGACGTCCCAGAGGAAGAGTTCACAGCCGTGTTCCTGGCAAACTCAGCCCAAGGCAGGAGGTCAACCCAATTGTCCTGGTGATCGGAGACATAGCAACGAAGGAATTGCTCCAAGGCCTGATTGGATCGTTCTGCGGCCCCATTGGACTGAGGGTGGTAGGCCGAGGAGAAGGAGAGATGAATCCCCAACTGGGAGCAAAAGGCGCGCCAGAACCTGGACACAAACTGACTCCCCCGATCCGACACTATCTCCTTGGGCAAACCGTGCAACCGGAAGACCTCCCGGGCAAAAATCGTGGCCAACTCTTGTGCAGAGGGTAACTTCTTGAGAGGAACACAGTGGCACATTTTGGAAAACCGATCCACAATCATGAGAATGACCGTATGGCCTCGGGATGCAGGGAGGTCCACAATGAAATCCATCCCCAGGTGTGACCATGGGCGCTCCCCGGTGGCTATGGGTTGCAGCAGGCCCAACGGAAGGTGCCGAGGGGACTTACTTTGGGCACAAACGGAGCATGCCGCTACATATGCGGCGATGTCGGAACGTAGGGAAGGCCACCAGAACAGACGTGAAACAGCCCAGGACAGCTGATTCTTACCAGGATGCCCCGCGGTCTTGGAGTTATGGTAGGTTCGCAACAACCGAGTGCGCAACTCCTCAGGCACAAAACATCTGCCGTTGGGTGTCCCAGAGGGAGCACCAGACTGAGCCGCCAAAATCTGCTCACCAAGGGGAGAGGTCAGGCTGGTGCGAATGGCGGCCAGGATCTGATTCGGAGGTATGACCGAAGTCGGTATAGATTCCTCCCTGGACAGCTCGGAGTACTGCCGTGATAAGGCATCCGCCCTGATGTTCTTGGAACCAGGTAGGTAGGAGACCACGTAATTAAAATGTGACAAGAACAGAGCCCATCTGGCCTGACGTGGTGTCAATCTCTTGGCCTCAGAAAGGTAGGTCAGATTCTTGTGGTCCGTCAGGATGAGAACCGGAACCACCGAGCCCTCGAGCAAGTGCCTCCACTCTTTGAGAGCCTGCACTATGGCCAATAACTCCCTGTCACCAATCTGATAGTTGCACTCCGCGGGTGACAGTTTCCGGGAGTAAAACCCACAAGGAAGCAGCGGACCCTCTGGTGTCCTACGCTGAGACAGAAGGGCGCCTACTCCCGTCTCGGATGCGTCCACCTCGAGGACAAAGGGCAACCCAGGGTTGGGATGAGACAGAATCGGAGCTGACACAAAGGCGGATTTTAGGGCCTCAAAAGCCCGGATGGCCTCGAGCGGCCAGACCTGGGAATTACTGCCCTTCCTGGTCAGATCCGTGAGAGGCTTGGCCAGCATGGAGAAGTCCCTGATGAACTTCCGATAATAATTGGCGAAGCCCAAAAAGCGCTGCAGGGAACGAAGACCACTGGGCTGGGGCCACTGTAAGACAGCCGAGACCTTCTCAGGATCCATGGAGAACCCCTCAGCAGAAATTATGTAACCTAGGAAGGTTACCTGGGATCGGTGAAATTCGCATTTCTCAAGCTTACCGAACAGCTTGTTCTCTCGTAACCGTTGCAACACTCGTTTGACATCCAGAATGTGGGCCTCCATGGATTCAGAATATACCAAGATGTCATCCAAATAGACCACCACACACCAGGGCCGGACTGGGAATGAAAACCAGCCCTGGAAATAATTTCATACCAGCCCCACAGCATTAATATACCAGCCCAAAAAAAAGAGAAATCCATGAGAGAGCCAGAGAGGGGCCGGGCTGCCATAATTGCGGCCTTATCACCCATAAATGCGGCAATATCAGCACCCATAAATGCGGCAATATCAGCACCCATAAATGCGGCAATATCAGCACCCATAAATGCGGCAATATCAGCACCCATAAATGCGGCAATATCAGCACCCATAAATGCAGTAATATCAGCACCCATAAATGCGGCAATATCAGCACCCATAAATGCAGTAATATCAGCACCCATAAATGCAGTAATATCAGCACCCATAAATGCAGTAATATCAGCACCCATAAATGCAGTAATATCAGCACCCATAAATGCAGTAATATCAGCACCCATAAATGCGGCAATATCAGCACCCATAAATGCAGTAATATCAGCACCCATAAATGCGGCAATATCAGCACCCATAAATGCAGTAATATCAGCACCCATAAATGCAGTAATATCAGCACCCATAAATGCAGTAATATCAGCACCCATAAATGCGGCAATATCAGCACCCATAAATGCAGTAATATCAGCACCCATAAATGCAGCAATATCAGCACCCATAAATGCAGTAATATCAGCACCCATAAATGCGGCAATATCAGCACCCATAAATGCGGCAATATCAGCACCCATAAATGCAGTAATATCAGCACCCATAAATGCAGTAATATCAGCACCCATAAATGCGGCAATATCAGCACCCATAAATGCAGTAATATCAGCACCCATAAATGCAGCAATATCAGCACCCATAAATGCAGTAATATCAGCACCCATAAATGCGGCAATATCAGCACCCATAAATGCGGCAATATCAGCACCCATAAATGCAGTAATATCAGCACCCATAAATGCAGTAATATCAGCACCCATAAATGCGGCAATATCAGCACCCATAAATGCAGAGGAATCGTGCGGTGTATCATGGGCACAGCACTGGGCAGAAAGGCAGAGTGGAATGGAACATCAGACAGTTACTGCACGCAGTGGTACACATACAGGTCACACTCACTGGCAGTGGCACTGTGATGGTCAGGGACACGCAGCAGTGCAGGGATACAGTCCTCTGCCAATGCTGCGCCAGTGTCTCTGACACTGTACAGGGGGAGAGAGGGAGTAGGATCACCAGCGGCTCTGTCTGCTTAGCACATCACACACAATCGCACATGATGATGACTTTAAGGCCTCTGTCACACTGGGGCGGTGGGGGCATCGGCAGTAAAGCGCCGCTATTTTTAGCGGCACTATTCAGCCGCTAGCGGGGTGCTTTTAATGGCCGCAAAGCGCCGCTTTGATTTCAAAGGGCAGGGGCGCTTTAGGAGCCGCTCCTACTGCGCCTCAAAGATGCTGCTTGCAGGAAATTTTTTAATGTCCTGGCAGCGCACCACTCCAGTGTGAAAGCACTTGGGCTTTCACACTGGAGTGAATGGAACCACTCTTTCAGGGCACTCTGCAGACGCTATTTTTTGCGTTATAGCGCCTGCAAAGCGCCTCAGTGTGAAAGGGGTCTTAGACTACTTTCACACTGAGGTACTTCGGAGGCGCTACAAAATAGCGCCTTCAAAATACCCTGAAATAGCCTCTCTTCTCACTCCAATGCGAAAGCATCTTTGAGGCCCTGTAGGAACGGTGTATACACTGCTTCTAAAGCGCCCCTGCCCATTGAAATCAATGGGCAGCGGCGCTGAACCGCCAGCAAAGCGCTGCTGCAGCGGCGCTTTGCGGGCGTTTTTTTTTTATCCTTTTGGACCGCTAGCATTGTGCTGGCAGGACACTCAAAAAAGTCTTGAGGCGCCCTGCTAGCGGCTTAATAGCGCCGCAAAAACGACAGTAAAGCGCTGCTAAAATAGCGACACTTTACTGCCGACGGCGCGACGCCCCAGTGTGAAAGTAGCCTAAGTCACATGCCCCTCCCCCCGTCCTCTCTGAGATTATTATACAGATTTCAATTTTACTGCAAGGGCAGCAAAGGTAGGTGACAGAGAGAGAAGGGGGGGTGCAGATATGGGACACTGGGATGGGAGCACAGGGGGACACTGGGATGGGGGAGGGGAGTACGGGGGGGACACTGGGATAGGGGAGGGGAGTACGGGGGGGGGGGACACTGGGATAGGGGAGGGGAGTACGGGGGGGGGGGGACACTGGGATAGGGGAGTACGGGGGGGAACACTGGGATGGGAGCACAGGGGGGACACTGGGATGAGGGAGGGGAGTACGGGGGGACACTGGGATAGGGGAGGGGAGTACGGGGGGAACACTGGGATGGGAGCACAGGGGGGACACTGGGATAGGGGAGGGGAGTACGGGGGGGACACTGGGATAGGGGAGGGGAGTACGGGGGGACACTGGGATAGGGGAGCACAGGGGGGACACTGGGATGAGGGAGAGGAGTACGGGGGGACACTGGGATAGGGGAGGGGAGTACGGGGGGAACACTGGGATGGGAGCACAGGGGGGACACTGGGATAGGGGAAGGGAGGGGGGGGACACTGGGATAGGGGAGGGGAGTACGGGGGGACACTGGGATAGGGGAGCACAGGGGGGACACTGGGATGGGGGAGGGGAGTACGGGGGGGACACTGGGATAGGAGCACAGGGGGGACACTGGGATGGGTGAGGGGAGTACAGGGGGGACACTGGGATAGGGGAGGGGAGTACGGGGGGAACACTGGGATGGGAGCACAGGGGGGACACTGGGATGGGGGAGGGGAGTACGGGGTGGACACTGGGATGAGGGAGGGGAGTACGGGGGGGACACTGGGATGAGGGAGGGGAGTACGGGGGGGACACTGGGATAGGGGAGGGTAGTACGGGGGGGCACTGGGATGGGAGCACAGGGGAGACAATGGGATAGGGGAGGGGAGTACGTGGGGACACTGGGATAGGGGAGGGGAGTACGGGGGGAACACTGGGATGGGAGCACAGGGGGGACACTGGGATGAGGGAGGGGAGTACGGGGGGGACACCGGGATGGGAGCACAGGGGGGACACTGGGATGAGGGAGGGGAGTACAGGGGGGGGACACTGGGATGAGGGAGGGGAGTACAGGGGGGACACTGGGATGAGGGAGGGGAGTACAGGGGGGGACACTGGGATGAGGGAGGGGAGTACAGGGGGACACTGGGATGAGGGACACTGGGATGGGGGAGGAGATCACAGGGGGGACACTGGGATGAGGGAGGGGAGTACAGGGGGGGACACTGGGATGAGGGAGGGGAGTACAGGGGGACACTGGGATGAAGGAGGGGAGTACAGGGGGACACTGGGATGAAGGAGGGGAGTACAGGGGGACACTGGGATGAGGGAGGGGAGTACAGGGGGACACTGGGATGAGGGACACTGGGATGGGGGAGGAGATCACAGGGGGGACACTGGGATGAGGGAGGGGAGTACAGGGGGGGACACTGGGATGAGGGAGGGGAGTACAGGGGGACACTGGGATGAAGGAGGGGAGTACAGGGGGACACTGGGATGAGGGAGGGGAGTACTGGCATCAGGTGATGGAGAACTTTTCATACAGAATCGCCCCTCCCTGTACATTGTATACCCCCCCCCCCCCCTCAATTGTCCTATCCTGTCCGTCCCCTCTAATATTAGAAAAATACCTTGTGCTCCAGCCTCCAAGTCGACACTTCTCCTCTGCGGCTCTCTCCCTGTCCCCTCACTCGTGACCCTGCAGAGACATCGTGGGCTGTCCTGGCGCCGCGCGGGAAGATGGAACATGTGACGTCCCGACGTTTGTTTCTCCTGCTCGGCTCCTCCCCTTAGACACATGATCAGTGATGCTGGCGCTGCTCACTGATTGGCTAGGTAAGAAGGGAAGTGCGGCGAGGAGCATGGCGGCCGCAACCCGCCGGCCTGCGGCTGCTTTTAACTACGGCAGTGACAGTCTGGGGCTAGTCAAAAGCAGCCCCAGGGAACTCAGTGCAGCCGACACCCGTGCACAATAGAAAAGAGCGGCGGCCGCGGCGGCGGCGATGGCGGCCGCAATCACGGCCGCCGCTGATTGTATTTGATTGACAGGCAGAAAAGCAAGCGGCCTACCGGGAATTTTCCCGGTATCCCGGTAGGCCAGTCCGGCCCTGCCACACACTGCTGCAACAGGTCACGGAAAACATCGTTGATGAATTCCTGAAAGACTGCGGGCGCATTGCACAACCCAAAGGGCATAACCAAGGATTCATAATGACCGGTCCTGGTGTTAAACGCGGTCTTCCACTCATCGCCCGCCTTGATCCTTACCAGGTTATATGCCGCCCTCAGGTCGAGTTTGGTAAAGACCGTGGCCCCTTTCAGGCGATCGAACAGCTCAGAAATCAAGGGTATCGGGTAAGCGTTCTTGATCGTGATGCGATTGAGACCCCTGTAATCGATGCAAGGCCTCAACTCACCGCCCTTCTTTTTCACAAAGAAAAATCCAGCCCCTGCCGGGGACGAGGATTTGCGAATGTGACCACGGGACAGCGCCTCCATCACGTACTCCTCCATGGCCTCATTCTCCGCAACCGACAGTGGATAGACCCTGCCGCGAGGAGGAACGGCACCAGGTTGTAACTCTATGGCACAATCATAGGGGCGGTGCGGAGGTAGGGCAACTGCGCGTACCTTATCGAATACATCCCGGTACTCCTCGTATTCAGGAGGCAACAGAGAGTCCGAGGAAGTACACAGCAACTTGACAGGCCCATGGATGCACTTAGCCCCACACTGTGGTGACCATGAGAGGATCTCGGCCGATCTCCAGTCGAAAGTCGGATTATGCTTCTGGAGCCAGGGGTACCCCAAGACCACCGAGTAGTGTGGAGACGAAATAACTTGGAAGCAGACCGACTCTCTGTGAGCGACACCAATGGCTATCCCCACTGGAAGGGTCTCATGAGTCACGTGTGACGGCTGGAGGGGTCTGCCGTCTATCGCCTCTAGAGCCAGCGGGGAACCTCGAGCCTGTAGAGGAATGGAATTGGCGGCAGCGAACTCACTATCAATGAAAAAACCACCAGCACCAGAGTCCACCAACGCCTGGGTCGTCACCGAGCCCCCGACCCAGGAGAGGACAACAGTGATCAGTGGTTTATCAACACGGGAAACCGGGGACGAGGAGACTCCACCCAAGATCTGCCCCCGACAGGATCTTAGGTGCGAGCGTTTCCCGGACGGTTCGGACATGCCAACCGAAAATGCCCACCGAGACCACAGTACATGCATCGGCCCTCGCGTCTCCGGAGTACCCTCTCCCCCTCGGACAGGCGAGCAAACCCCAGCTGCATGGGTTCACCCCCAGACAAGTCAACACCAGGAGGCGTGGGAGGAGAGGGAGGCACGGGTGGGACAGCAAAAGTAGGCGCCAAACTGTTAGGAGGCCTCCGCAGGCGCTCCTTAAAGGAAGGTCTCTCCCTGAGTCTGGTGTCAATCAAAATCAGGAAAGAAATAAGAGCCTCGAGCTCCACTGGTAGGTCCTTAGCTGCAACCTCATCCTTCAAGGCATCCGAGAGACCATGAGAGAAAGCAGCGACCAGAGCCTCATTATTCCAACCTACCTCTGCTGCCAGGGTACGAAACTCAATGGCGTATTCGGCTACGGATCGTGAACCCTGTCTGACGGACATAAGGAGCTTCGCAGCAGAGGCGGCGCGAGCCGGCACATCGAATACCTTCCGAAGAGAAGCAACAAAACCGGAAAACTCGGCAACCACCGGATTGTTGTTCTCCCATAAAGGGCTGGCCCAGGCCAAGGCCTTGTCCGAGAGCAGCGAGATCAAGAAGCCCACCTTTGATCTCTCAGTGGGAAAGGCATGTGGCAGCAACTCGAAATAAATGCCCACTTGGTTAAGGAAACCTCGGCACTGAGTTGGCTCTCCCCCAAATCGTTGTGGAAGGGGGGCAGAACCGGACATACCCCGAAACACCGCAGGCGCAACATCAGGTGTCGGGGTAGACTCTGGCGCAACAACCGGAGCGGCAGTAGGAGCGGGCCCAGGAGCGACAACCGACCCATCGGCAACGGGAGCGACATGAGCCGTGCGTTCAAGCAGGGTTTGCAACGCCACGGCGAACTGACCCAACAGGGACTCCAGCTGATCAAGTCTGGCAACCAGCGTGGGTAGCGAGGATGGCTCTGTACCGTCAAAATTCATGGCTTGGTCCTAATGTTACGGAACCATGAACCAGACGTACAACAAGAGATAAGTGAAAATAAGAAGGCTTTATTGAAAATCAAGCTGTAAAGCAAAAGTCCAACGGATGGTGAAACCAGAGGTCAGGAACCAGAAGGGTAGTCAGACGAAGCCAGGATCAGGAACCAGCAGGGAAGTCAGACGAAGCCAGGATCAGGAACCAGCAGGGAAGTCAGACGAAGCCAGGATCAGGAACCAGCAGGGAAGTCAGACGAAGCCAGGATCAGAACCAGAAGCAGCAGCAGTCTTAGAAGCATGTGCACACAGGAGGACCAAGCAAGGAACTGAAGTCACAGACCTCCTATATATGTGAGCCAGGCATCCAGCTCCTCCCAGTGGGAAGGAGGAGCCGCAGGGTGGGAGGCTACAAGAGACCTAGAAACCAAGATGGCAGCCAGCACATGTCAAACGAAGGAGACAGGAGAGAGGTAAGACCATGACAGTGTGGTAGTGGAGATATCCTGCGTGTCGTTTTCGCTAAAGTAGTGTTGGTAGGGCGGAGCCTATTTCCATTTTAGAGGGGGTATGTTTCAGGAGGAAGTCATTCAGGCGCCAGTTATAGGGCCTACGGGTGGGAGCGTTCAGGTCAAGGGTCAGGGTAATGGGGGGTGGTCGGACCAGGAGATGGGCAGAATCTGTGCGGAATCAGTAACGCGTAGCGTGTTATTGTTGACTAAGAAATAATCTATGCGCGAGTGCGTGTGGTGGGGAGATGAATAAAAGGTAAACTGGCGATCCCCTGGGTGAAGCGCCCTCCATGCATCAAATAGAGCATGCTTCCTCGTTAGCTGGCGGAAGAGCTTAGAGTCCCGTAAGGCCTTTGTCTGAGAAGCCCGGGGGTTCACCACCAGGCGATCCCAGGTCACCGATTGTGGTAAATTAAAGTCCCCCCCCCACTACCAGTAGATCGTGAGGGTACCTGGCCAGGCGGGCAAGAACCCGGCCCAGAAATCTGTGCTGGTGTACGTTGGGGGCATATAGGGTACATAGGGTTATGTCCCGCGAGTGCCAAGTTCCCCTCAGGATAATAAAGTGGCCCAGGGGGTCGATGTAGGAATCTATGCAGGTGAAGGGGGTGCCCCGCTTTACCAGGATTGCAACCCCTGCCCGTTTCCGCGAGCTAAAGGCCTGATATGTTAAGGGGAAATGTCTGGACGCGAACGTAAAGGAGTCGTCCTTAGAGAAGTGCGACTCCTGTACCATTACGATCTCCGCCCCTGACTGCCTGAATTCCCTAAGTGCCAAATGACGTTTCCTGTTGGAGTTAAGCCCGTGGACGTTTAGGGATAGTAGAATGGAAAAAATAAAGGAACACCAACCATAGGATGGACTATGGGTGTCCTAAGGTATTACGGTGCCACGTCCTAGCATGAGTAGAGGATTTAAATTTTTGGTGGAATAATGGACTTTATAGGCACCAATGGTTAACACAAAGTATAAAAGTTTTTTATTGATACAAGCCCAGAAAACTGGGTAATTGAATCAACAATTACAGTACAGAAAAACAATATATAAAAAAACATATATTTTACTACATTAAAAACATTGGTAAGCATAGAATATCTCTAAAATGCTAATAACCCAGAGGGGTTATACTGAAACCACAAACAGTCCACAAGGGACAGCAACAACAGTTGATAAACAAACGTAGACTTCAATTGGCGTTTTTTGATAAATAGGCTCTACATGTTTCGCATGTTACTGCTTCTTCAGGAGCTTAAAAAGAACTTTCTGGAAGGAAAAACATAGACTATTATTGGTTTCAGATTTTAATTTATCATTGTGTGTTTTGTAGATAGAGACAAATAGTATTCCTTGTGCATAAGAGCACTATAGTGTATGACTCAGGTTGCCACAAATTACCATGCGAACGGTGCGAAAAGGGTTCAAGTGAGGGAGGTGTAGGGACATGCCACATACCCGTATGAATAGAACAAATGTATCCAAAAGTGACCCGTCTTCGCCAATATAGAAGGTTGGCGAGTAATTACGAGTGTGCCTAAATAGTGAGGCAGGAGAAAAGAAAAATATATATATATATTGCCAGTGATAATAGAGGCAGGGAAAGATGATAGCGAAGCTCCACAAGCCACCAGTAGGGAGTGATAGTTAACCACTTTGTGTATAGAAGAAAACGAGATTATATCATAAAACGTGTAGTGAACCTACCATCCACGATAATGGATAAGAGAAAGTAGGATTTCCAATGGAAACTCTGGATCAATGGAGTAACAAGTTCCAGGTATAAAAGTGGATATAGGTGTATATTTTCGAGACAGATATAGGCTGGTGTATAAACCTAATAGAGTAAAAGGTAAAAAATACTAATAAGATGATAGGGCTATTCCATCGCATAAGTGCAGATAAAGTCCCCAATCCAGAGACCCATATATACATACCCAGATGTATGAGACACAGCAAATGCAGGGCTAGTCCAAAATTAGGAAGAAATGCAGGATCATATGCAGTGGCGGCCCGTCCATAGGGGGCGCATGGGCGCCGCCCCCCCCCCCCCCAAAGCCAGTAAAAAAAAAAAAAAAAAATGAAAACATTTTTTTTTTTTTGGGCCCTTTAAGAAAAAAAAAAAGGTCCTTTAAGACAGTGCATGTTCAGAGTGGGCGCCGGCCACAGACTCAGTGCACTGCTATAGCATCATTGAAGCGTCATGCCAATGCAAGCAGGCAAGACGCTTCATTTGCAGTTTTTTTTTAAGCTCTGTGGCTATGTGCTGTGCGCCACGAGCCAATCACTCTCCAGTGTCTCCACAGTCTCCACTCTAATTGGATCCTGCTGCTTCCTCACTGCAGAAGGAAATGGGCGGTGCTTTCCCCAGGGCAGGGCAGTGTTACTTTCGCTTTTGACTCCAGGAGGACTAAGGTAAATAACTTATTAAAATACTTTATTTGTCTCATTGTCTGTCCTGTCCAGTGTCCCTGTCCACCCCATCATGTCCAGCACCTTGTGCTGTATGCTCAGCCTGTACTGTGATCGGACTGAGTGTGGACAGGAGGGAGGGGGAGGGTGCCGTGCTTCACATCTCCTGTATGTGTGTGAGGGCTTAGAGTACCTGCGTCCTGCAGCTGTGAACAAATCTCTTATCTCTGTCTGTCTATCTATCTGACTGTCCTCTCTCTCTCTCTCTCTCTCTCTCTCTCTCTCTCTATCTGTCTAATTATCTATTTATCTATCTTTTAGCTACCTCTGTCTAATTATCTATCTATCTATCTATCTATCTATCTATCGCTATCTGCCTAATTATCTATCTATATCTACCTGTCTGTTTAATTATCTATCTATCTCTCTATCTATCTAATTATCTATCTCTATCTGTCTATATAATTATCTATCTATCTATCTACATCTACCTGTTATCTATCTATCTATCTGTCTCTCTATATATCTATCTATCTATCTAATTATCTATCTATATCCATCTAATTATCTATCTATCTATCCATCTATCTGTCTAGCTATCTATCTATCTGTCTGTTTAATTATCTATCTATCTATCTATCTATCTATCTATCTATCTATCTATCTATCTATGTCTCTATCTATCTATCTATCTATCTATCTGTTTAATTATCTATTTTATTATCTATCTATCTATCTATCTATCTATCTATCTATCTATCTATCTATCTATCTATCTATCTCTATCTGTTTAATTGTCTGTCTGTCTATCTATCTATCTATCTATCTATCTATCTGTTTAATTATCTATTTTATTATCTATCTATCGCTCTATCTCTCTCTATCTGTTTAATTGTCTGTCTGTCTATCTATCTATCTTATTATCTATCTATCTATCTATCTATCTATCTATCTATCGCGCTCTCTCTCTCTAATTATGTATCTATATCTGTCTGTCTAATTATCTATCTATCTATCTATCTATATCTATCTGTCTGTCTATTTATATATCTATCTAATTATATATCTATCTATCTATCTATCTAATTATCTATATCTATCTATCTATCTATTATATCTCTATCTATCTATCTATCGCTATATCTATCTATCTATCTATCTATCTATCTATCTATCTATCTATCTATCTATCTATCTATCTATCTATCTATTAGCTACCTCTGTCTAATTATCTACCTATCCATCTATCTATCTATCTATCTATCTATCTATCTATCTATAGATATCTGCCTAATTATCTATCTATCTATCTATCTATCTATCTATCTATCTATCTATCTATCTATCTATCTGTCTATCTAATTATCTATCTATATCCATCTAATTATCTATCTATATCCATCTATCTGTCTAGCTATCTATCTATCTGTCTGTTTAATTATCTATCTATCTATGTCTCTATCTATCTGTGTATCTATCTATCTATCTATCTATCTATCTATCTATCTTTCTATCTATCTGTTTAATTATCTATTTTATTATCTATCTATCGCTCTATCTCTCTCCCTCTCTCTCTTTCTCTGTCTCTCTCTATCTGCTTAATTGTCTGTCTATCTATCTATCTATCTCTCTCTCTCTCTCTCTCTCTCTCTCTATCTAATTATCTATCTATATCTGTCTGTCTAATTATCTATCTATCTATCTATCTATCTATCTATCTATCTATCTATCTATCTATCTCTCTCTATCTAATTATCTATCTATATCTGTCTGTCTAATTATCTATCTATCTATCTATCTATCTATCTATCTATCTATCTATCTATCTATCTATCTATTTATATATATATATATATCTAATTATCTATATCTATCTATCTATCTATCTATCTATCTATCTATCTATCTATCTATCTATCTATCTCTCTCTATCTAATTATCTATCTATATCTGTCTGTCTAATTATCTATCTATCTATCTATCGAATTATCTATATCTATCTGTATGTCTAATTATCTATCTATCTATCTATCTAATTATCTATAGCTCTACCTCTCTCCCCCTCCATCTACCTATCTGTTTAATTATCTATTTATCTATAGCTCTATCTAGCTATGTCTCTCTATCTATCTATCTATCCGTCTATCTAATTATCGATCTATCGGAATATCTGTCTCTCTGTCTGTCTGTCTGGGGGGGGGGGGGGGTTGACTGGGGTTTTGTTTGCGCCCCCCCCAAAAAAATGGAGCACCAGCCGCCACTGATTATATGTATATGCTGCATATATGTAAATGAAGGGGAAATGTTCCCATAAGAGTTAGGAGAATATCCCGAATTTGTGAGGACCAGACCATTTAGAGCACAGCTGTGATGGTATGAGATGGTATCTATTTAGAAAAAATGGACAAACAAAGGAGACATTCTGAGTGGGGGCTGGTCCAATACAAAGGATAATGCCAGTCACCGCTACCAGATAGAAACCTATACGAGGGTACTCACCACGTCCAGATACACCTAATGTCTCGCACGCCACTACGTATGGGAGCAAACGTCTGACTTCCTGGGGATCCTGCTCCGTTATAAGCGTGCATGTCTCCGATCACGTGTGCGGATGGGACTTCCGCATCACGTGTTCCGGCCATAGACCACGAGAGCCAATCACCTGTCTGCAACGCTCCGTGGGCGTCAGATGACGCCTGCCAGAGACGTCACAGTCACAGGGCCGTTCTTCGTGGAAGGGGAGGAGTGCAAGCACACGTCCCGCCAATGGAATAGACGGGGCGTGTCGAACCAACACTGCACACATCCGATGGCAAAGCCATCAGCATGAATACAGATCGGGCCGAGGAGCTTCATCCATCCCCTAATATCCCACAGCATAGGAATATGCTGTGGTTATCTGGCCGTACACAACCCCCCCATTGAACCCCAAGGGACGCACCAATCCCAGCAAGAGTGGCAACCAGAGTCATAGATAGAATTTCAGTAATCAATCCTAAAAGAAGGAAATAATAAAAAAACAAACATATATTGTGCATAGTAGCACGCCACAATCCAGTACATGGTTAAAGTGGCCATGAATTCATTCTACCTTGTTTAACAAAACATGTATTAGGTAGTATAAGCATCTTCAATACTTTTAAATACAATTATGTCTTAACATTTGTAAATACCTATAAGAAGATAAGGGAATGTGAAAAACAAAAGAGCAAAGGCAGCAGAGAAAGAAAAAAGGGGGACAAAGTAGGATAATACCTGACAGAGTACATTGCATATCACAAAGAGGTGTACTGCGGAGGGGGGGAGCAGAATCATATTATGGTTGCATTCTAATATAGCAGCAGAGCTCAGAAAAAGCACACCTGGGATTCTGCAGGCAAAAAGATTGTTAGACAGGTTCTAATAGACTGTCTATTATGAAAGTTGGAGTGAAATGAGTGTCTGCCATAGAATTAGCACTGTGGTAGACTACAGGAATGACTTATATGTTTGGAGTTCATTAATTCCTGGGGGTTGGGTGGCATTCAATCTTTCAATCCACTTCGTTTCACTTTGTAAGATCTTTTTATCCCAATCGCCTCCTCTTGGATCTCGTGTAATCACAGCTAGGACCAAGAAAGAGGCGGGGGATGTGTCGAACCGGTGGTATAGGTCCAAATGTCGACTGACGGGTGTTAGAATTTTTCCACTAGCGGAATAGTATACGTGGTCTCTTATTCGTTGACGTAGTGGTCGGATAGTTTTCCCGACATAATACACGCCACATAGACACGACATAAGGTACACTACACCCATGGTGTTACAGTCGGCTTTGAACTTAGGTAAAAATCTTTCACCGTTCGGCAGGGTAAATTCTCTGCCTGTCACTACATATTGACAAAATGCACAGTGTCCGCACCTAGACATGCCCCTGTCTATTGGTGATCCTTGCTTGCTGGGGCATAGTGACTGCATGTAAGCTGATCTCTAAGCGATGCAGAACGTCTAAATACCATTTCTGGGCGTTCACCCACATACTTACTGAGGATAGAGTCCTCACGTAGGATGTGCCAGTGTTTGGTAAGTGCCTCTCTCAATTGGGCCTGTTGGTCGGAGTATTTGGTAATGAACTTAACAGAAATAAGAGGGTCCTGTACAGTTCGAGCTTTATGCAAAAGGGTGTTTCTGGGTTGTTGAATTGTTTTATTGAAGGCCTTACGTAAGAGCGTTTTTGAGTATCCCCGTGCCAACAGCCGGTCCCTTAATTGGTTGGCATGATGTTTGAAATCTGCATCATGTGTGCAGTTCCGTCTTAACCTGAGATATTGTGCGTAGGGTATACTTCTTTTAAGTGGAGTCGCGTGTGCACTGGCTGAGTGTAAAATGGTGTTGCCCGCAGTTTCCTTGCGGTATAAAGTGGATGCAAGACAATTATCATTGTCAATGAAGACTTCCACGTCCAAAAAAGATATTTTACGGGAATGACTATTCACCGTGAACTTCAAGTTGTAATTATTGGAATTCAGACCATCGACGAAGTCTGTCAGGGATGTTTGGGTGCCCGTCCAAACCAGAAAGACATCGTCGATATATCTAAGCCATACTGCCGTCTGATTGGTGAAGATCGAGAGTTGTTCATCTGAAAAAATTTCCCGCTCCCACCCCCCCAGGTACAGGTTAGCGTAGGCCGGTGCGCAACAAGTGCCCATGGCCACGCCCTGTACCTGGAGGTAGTGGGAGCCGTTAAAAGTAAACCAATTGTGAGTCAAAATAAATAAAAGTAGTTTCAAGATGAACTCGTTGAATGGCCAGGAATGGTGGTCTTGTTCCATGAGGAACGTGCGTGCCATCCCGACGCCCTGCTCGTGAGGGATGCTAGAGTATAAAGCCTCCACATCCAAAGTCACAAGCAGGGCGTCGGGAGGGACAGGCACGCCCTCGATTTGTTTAAGAAGGTCTAATGTGTCTTTGACAAAAGACGGTAAGCGAGTGACGTGTGGTGTCAGAAAGAAGTCAATGAACCTGCTAGCATTTTCAGTGATGGATCCGATGCCCGAAACAATAGGCCTGCCTGGAGGCACCTTCAGGTTCTTATGTACCTTAGGTAGGGCGTAAAAAGTGGGGGCCCGTGGAAATTTGATGTTAAGATAGTCATATGTGTCCTGGTCTATCAAGCCCTTCGTGAACGCTTCACCTATCAGTGTCTTGTAGTCGTTGGCATATTGTGCCACTGACACCTCTGCAATTTTTTGGTACCATGACCGATTGGATAAGATGTTCATACACATTTTCACATATTGTATGTTGGTCATCAATACAATGTTACCTCCCTTATCCGAGGGCTTAATGATAAGGTCTGGGTGTTTTTTTAATTTCCTAATTGAGAGGGTTTGTTGTTTCGTCAAATTGGATTGCATAGGGTTAACATCAAGTAGTTTGATTTCACTCACAGTGGCTAGTAGGAATGACCAAACATATGAGTTGGTAGTTAAATCCGGAAATTTGGTGGATTTAGGTTTGAATTTGTAACTAGGTAACACCAGCTTAGGGGGTGTAGAAGCCTCCAAAACAATAAGGTCGGAGGTTATGGGTGCAGCTTCACTCTCTTCTAATAATAATACCAGATCTCTAAAGCAGTGGTCTCAAAATACCGGCCCGCGCGCCATTTGCGGCCCGCAGACCAGTTATAAATGGCCCGCAGGCAGGGTGGAAGTGAGGGGAGCAAAAAAAAAAAACCATTTTTTTTTTTGAGCTGGCGCCATCTGGTGGTGAGCCGTTGGTATTACAAGTTATTACCACCAGATGTGAGCTGGCGCCATCTGGTGGTGGCCGTTGGTATTACAAGTTAAGCATTACAAGTTAAACAGCAATTCTAATGTCATTTTACACTATTTTCACTGCCATATTCTTCCCTCTAATTAGAACCCCCAAACATTATATATATTTTTTATCCTAACACCCTAGAGAATAAAATAGCGATCGTTGCAATACTTTCTGTTACGCCGTATTTGCGCAGCGGTCTTACAAGCGCACTTTTTTGGGAAAAAATTACACTTTTTTAATTAAAAAATAAGACAACAGTAAAGTTATCCCCATTTTTTTTAATATTATGAAAGATAATGTTACGCCGAGTAAATTCATACCCAACATGTCACGCTTCAAAATTGTGTCCGCTTGTGGAATGCCGACAAACTTTTTTACCCTTTAAAATCTTCATAGGCGACGTTTAAAAAAATCGACAGGTTGCATGTTTTAAGTTACAGAGGAGCTAGAATTATTGCTCTCACTCTACCAATCGCAGCAATACCTCACATGTGTGGTTTGAACACCGTTTACATATGCGGGCGCTGCTCACGTATGTGTTCGCTTCTGCGCGCAAGCTCGTCGGGACGGGGTGCGTTTTCTGGCTCCTAACTTTTTTAGCTGGCTCCTAGATTCCAAGCAAATTTGTCAAACCCTGACTTACACCAGTGCTGGTGGTAATAATGCGCTCGCTGACACCAGTGCTGGTGGTAATAATGCGCTCGCTGACACCAGTGCTGGGGGTTAATAATGTGTTCGCTGACACCAGTACTGTTGTTTTTGAAGTTTGAAAGTTTGCATGCGGCCCCCCAGGGCATATGAAAACTTGTCTTGTGGCCCTCAGGTAATTTGAGTTTGAGACCCCTGCTCTAAAGGCTCGAAATTCGGCCATAGTAAAATCTTTCATATTTTCCGCTAGTTCTTTCTTTGTTTTTCTTGGATCGCAAACGATCCTGATCAAATAGATATTTATATGTTAGTTTCCTAGCGAAAAGATATAGATCTTTTATTGTATCATATTTATCGAGCTGTGATGTAGGGCAGAAGCTGAGACCAAAGTGTAAGACTTCCAATTCTGTCTCAGAGAACTCATAGGAAGTCAAATTGATGATATTACATCCTACGTTAGGGGGGTTAGAAGCGGAGTCAAGGGAAAATTCAGTTGTGAAGATCCAGGGAGAGCTAGATGGGAATCTAGAGTGCTTTGTTTGGTGCTTGTATTCCCAGCATTCAGCAGGCTAGGTGACAAGAGTGATCCATTTGAGTTTGCCCATCCCGGTTGGTGAACTATGTTAGGTTGAGTGGGTCGTGGGGCCTGTGGCATCAATTCTCCAGATCCAATAGGCTGAAGCATCTGAAGTGCCTGAGATGCCTTAGGACCCAAATAGCTCAACTGTTGTCCGGGAATAGCATTGATTCCCATTATATTCGTGTGTGGTGTTCCTTGTTGTAAGTGCCCTATACGTGCTGTGTGACTCATGTCATTCTCTGGACGTTTTTTTGGGTGTGGGGTGGCATGAGTGCCATTATAACCCCTCTTATGGGTACCACCATGAGTGAAGGGGCGTGTTCCCTGTGATGGGAGAGTGGTAGAAAGGTGAGAAAGTGAAGAGGGTATTGAAGAGTCGGATTCAGAGTCCTCCTCTCTGGAGCTGTAGGCCTGATTAGAATTGGGTTTGCGGCCTGGTCTGCCCTTAGGGATAGTAACTTAGCCATACTGTGGGTGGAGTGACCGTGGGTTATACTTAGCTTATACTTAGCTGGAGTCAGGCGCGCTGCATCTGGTACTGGGAGGGCGAGTGAAGGGGCCGCCGGGCCGACAGCCACCAAGGCGCGCTGTCGGGTCCTGCCTGCACAGAAGGGGAGAGAGGGATATCTGAAAAGAAAGAAAAAGATGAGAGCAAGAGAACAAAAGGAGAACACATCAACATTCAACAATGGGGGCCCGAGTGGCCCGTGGACCCTCGGGTCCCAACAGTTCCTTAAGGACCTCCCGACCTGAAAGTCCAAAAATGTGGGTCGGGGGGGCAGGGGGGTGGTGTGGAGAAACTCCACGAAGGGGGTTGGGGAAGAAGGAACTCTCAGGCTATCAGCCATAGGGGGGGTCCGTGAGTAGAAGGGCAGCCTCTTCGGCGTCTCGTCCGAGACAGGCCCGATGTGTGGCGTAGGGGTAAGGCTGGGGCAACCGGGGGGGTAAGGTGATAAAATAAGTGTAAAACAAAACAAGAGGGCTTCATGCAGCGCTCAGGGCAGCTTTTGTGGTCAGGACGACCCTCTAAAATGGGCCTGTGCCTGGGGGAGTTGCGGGCAGGGTCCCGGCCCCTAGGGCGTTTAGGCGGGGGGACTCTCTGCCAGACCACTGGTGGGGGGGGTGGCGTAGCCACGAGGTCCCAGTCCGGCAGCTGAGGGACGGGGATGTCCAGGGTTCTGCAGAAGACGTCTAGGTCCTCCGGGTAACGTAAGGTGGCGGAGGTCCCCTGGTGGTTGGCGGACAGGCTGAAGGGGAAGCCCCATCAGTACACAATGTCTTTGTCCTGTAAGGTGCGGAGCAGGGGTTGTAGCAGTCGTCGTTTCTGCAGGGTGATCCAGGAGAGGTCCGGGTAGAGCTGTAGTGGGTTGTTGTTAAAGACTAGGTTGCGCATGGGGCGAGCTTTGCGCATTATATGTTCCTTCAGCGGGTAGGAGTTTACACGGCATAAGACGTCCCGCGGTTTGGAGGCTGGGCCTTTTGGCTTAAGGGCTCGATGGGCCCTATCCATCTCGATGGTCTTGTCTGCTGGTTCACCTAGTATGTCGTTGAATAAGTTCTGGAGGGTAAGCTGCAGGTCCTCTGCTCCGTCTGCTTCAGGGAGTCCGCGTATGCGGATATTGTTGCGGCGCCCCCTGTTGTCCAGGTCTTCAATGTGCCGCTGCATGTCTCTTAGCATGAGACGGTGGTCTGACGCCTGTATTTGGGTGCGATGCACCGCCAATTTAGTCTCTTGAATCTCCTCCTCCGCCATCTCCACCCTGTCAGCTAAGTGTTTAAGGCCCGTGTGGAGGACTTGAATTTCAGCACGGCAGGTCGCCTTGACATCCTCAATAAGTTGTTTAAAATCATCTTTCGTAGGAAAGGCCTGCAGATAAGACTGCCATGGTGGGGGAGGATGGTAGGGAGGTCCCCTGGCATCGTAAGAGGGATGGAGTGGGTCAGTGGGGGATGGATAGCGGCTGGAGGCTGGTTCCTCACGGTTTCTAGCCTCGAGGGGGGGTTGCTGGGGTGAGTCCCATGATTCGGACCAGGGTGGGGGCCCTCCCGTGCCAGGGAGCATTAGTGCTGGCCATAGAGGCATATGAGGGGGGAGAGATCCCCATCTGATCCCTGGCCCCTGGATGGACGGCTTGATGATTCTGTCCCCAGGCTGTAGGTGAGGTGGAGCGTGGCCTAGCCCCTGCAGAGGAGCTGCAGCGCTGTGAGGGTCCTGTGGAGGCCTGGGAGTTAGTGGGGGCTTGCAGGGCCGGGAAGTCCTCCTGGTCAAACGTGGATGAGGGGGAGAGCTGGATGCCGCTTTGCAGCTCAGGTTCTGGGGCAGTGCGGAGCAGGCGTGGGAAGGCATCCGTGCATTGTGTGTCCTGCTCTGGGGGAGCCTGGAGAGCCGCGGCCTGTGCCCCGTGTTCCGCGGCGGGGGGGGCGGGGGTGCGGGGAGCCACTTACCCGCCGTTGGGAGCCATCAGGGCTCAGGGATGAAGCCGAGGTCTGCCGTAGGGCTGCGGATGGCTCCGGATGGCTGTGCGGGGGGGGTGCGAGGAGGAGATGTCCCCGTTCTGAGGGTGGCCGCGTCCGGCGCCATCTTGTCTCCTCCGCCCGGCGGCATGTCGGGCGGCTTAAAATAGTCCTTCAGGGTCGTGGAGGATCCCGGTAGGGGTTGAGATGATCCCCGTGCTTTTGCTGATCGGGTGGTCCGCGATCCGCCCATGGATGGCTGCTTAAACCCCCGGTTTTTGGCCTGTTTGCTGCGGGCTGGAGAGGAGCTCTCAGGGGATGCTTCCTTCCAGGCTGGCTTCCGGTCACGCCCCCCGCCCATGGGGATTTTTAAGTAGCGAAGTTTGGCGCCATTCCACGAGCGTGTGCAATTTTGAAGGGTGACATGTTGGGTATCTATTTACTTGGCGTAACATCATCTTTCACATTATGCAAAAAAATTGGGCTAATTTAACTTTTTCATTTTTTTAAAATTCATGAAAGTGAATTTTTCCCAAAAAGTTGTGTTTAAAACATCGCCGCACAAATACCGTGTGACATAAAATATTGCAAAAATCGCCATTTTATTCTCTAGATTCTAATATAATGTTTGGGGGTTCTAAGTAATTTTCTAGTCAAAAATATGGATTTGAACTCGTAAACACCAAATGTCATAAATAGGCTTAGGCATGAAAGGGATAATCTTCTCACAGGAACAAAACCTTACAGAAACGATTTGTACAAGGCCATTTAGAATTCTACTAAAATGAGTGAAATAATATTCACTCTAAAAATATCTCTTAACCCTTCGCAACCATATGTATAGTTAAGGAAAGATCCTAACTATAGAACCTTAACCCCTTACAGTTCCCCACTCTGCCTCTACTCGCCGTGATCACAGGCCGCCGGCGTACATCGAGTCCACAGGACCCTCAGGCATGCTCCCCTGGCACGCGGCGAGTGCACTTCTGCTATCCTGCAAGGCCATTATTGTGCAGGAAGGATATAGATGTGATCCTGATGAAGTGTCATTTCTTGACCTGAAACTAACCGCGTTTACTATGTGTGTATTTCGTATTTCAGAAGGATGACTTTTTTGAAGACTTTCAACATTTATTTTTTGCAATCTACATGTTCAGATCAACATTTTGATCCTTAACTAGAATCTTTCACTAGACATGTAGGCCTCATGCAGACTGGGATTTTTTACAGCTGCTTATACCATAGTCAGTGTTCATTTTTTTAAGCTTAAAGCGGAGGTTCACCCTTTAAAACATTTTTTGACATCACACAAAGTCGCGCCATCCTACCGACACAATGCCAGTGTTTTTTTTTTTTTGTCAGCACATACCTCTTAATCCCGATTTTCACCTCACGGCGATCCCGCGGGAGTGGGCGTTCCCAAGCACTGCCCGTGATTGACAGGCTTCCGAACGGCGCATACTGCGCGTCACAGGTTGCTGAAAAAAACTGAACGTCGGTGCGGCTCTATACGGCGCCTGCGCACCGACGTTCGGGTTCTGTCAGCAACCTGTGATGCGCAGTATGCGCCGTTCGGAAGCCTGTCAATCACAGGCAGTGCTTGGGAACGCCCACTCCCGCGGGATCGCCGTGAGGTGAAAATCGGGATTAAGAGGTATGTGCTGACAAAAAAAAAAAAAACACCGGCATTGTGTCGGTAGGATGGCGCGACTTTGTGTGATGTCAAATTTTTTTTTAAAGGGTGAACCTCCACTTTAAAATGCCTCTCTATGTTATTCTATGGCCTCGTGCAGATACAGGCTTTTAGGAGCTGTAAATGCGTTAAGCTGCAAAAAAAAACAGGGCCAGCACATTCTGAGGACTGGCGTTACAGCTGTAAAAACATCTGATATGGCTTAACGCTGGATACAGCCAAGTTAAGCCTTGTCAAGCTTCTTTTTTTTTTTACATCTCAAAATCAATGGTTCCCTATGAGAGCCCATTGATTTGAATAGAAGTCGCACCACACGTCGGATTACGATGGTCTGACTTACGGTGTGTCTTTTTTGCTATGGATCTTGAAGGGGAACGCTTGCAAAAAAAAAAAAAAACTGGCGTGGTGCCCCCACCAAATCCATACCAGACCCATATCCAAGCATGCAGCCTGGCAGGTTAGAAAAAAGGGGACTTCTCTCCGTTGTCTTCTCCCACTGTTCTTGGCCCAGGCGGTGATGTCCCTAGGGGACAAGGCCTCCAGGTGACGTCACCAGGTGGCCATGCTGCATGGCTATATAAGTAATGGCACACGGCGGACCTAGCATTACAGTGGGAGCATATCGGAGGAGAAACAGAGGGAGAAGACAGTGGAGAGAGAAGCCGCAGAGGGAGAGGACAGCAGAAAGAGGAGAAGCGGCAGAAGGAGAAGAGATGCTGCTTTAACCACTTAACGCCCGCCGCACGACTATTTACGTGGCACGGACAGGCAGATAGGCTTATATATACGTCCTTGCCTTTCCGCGGGTCGGGGGTCCCCCCCCGCTCCGTGCGGCGGTCGGTAATTGGTTGCGAGCGATCCGGGATGAGGGGGCGGCTATTCGATTCCAGCCACCCCCTCGCGATTGCTCCCAGCGAATGGGCGTCCTGCTCAGCTCCTTCCTGTTTTAAGTGTAAACACAGGAAGGGGAAGTGATGTCCTCTCTCCTCGTGTGGGTCTTTTTCATCTGGACCCAGAGGAGAGAGGACATCTGTAACGTGAGTTGCACCAAACACCACACTGACACGTTACACATAGGCACACAAGGTTAGCCAGGCTTTTAGAAAGCGTCAGGTACCCCCATATATTACCTAATAAAAGTTTTAACCCCCTGATTGCCTCCTAGTTAACCCTTTCACCAGTGATCACCGTATAAGTGTTACGGTTGACGCTGGTTAGTTAGTTTGCTGTTTATAGCATCAGGGCACCCGCCGTATATAACCCAGTAAAGGTTTAACCCCCTGATCGCCCGGCGGTGATATCAATTACATTTTAGCGTCAGTCAGGGTCTGCGTCGCCCCAGGCAGCGTTAGGTTAGTGCCAGTACCGCTTACACCCACTCGCAAAGCATACACCCCCCTTAGTGGTATAGTATCTGAACGGATCGATACCTGATCTGATCAGATCTATACTAGCGTACCCAGCAGTTTAGGGTACCCAAAAACGCATTGTTAGCGGAATCAGCTCAGATACCTGCTTACACCTGCGTTTTCCCCCTCTGCCCAGCCCAACCCACCCAAGTGCAGTATCGATCGATCACTGTCACTTCAAAAACACAACACACATAACTGCAGCGTTCGCAGAGACAGGCCTGATCCCTGCGATCGCTAACAGTTTTTTTTGGAAGCGTTTTCTACATTTGCTTTTCTATAGTCAGGTGCTTTTTTTACCTGTGAATCATCACCAGTTTACGACTAAATTTAGAGTCCAAAATGGCAAAGCGAACGTACACTGATGAACAGGCCTACTTGTTCATGAGCATGACAGATAGTGAAGAGGAGGTCACGCATCTGTCAGAATCTGGCTCAGAATATGAACCCGTTTACAACAGCGGCTCTATGTCAGATAGCTCTGACGACGAAGTTGTGGTCCCTGCTAAGGCCAGGCGTACCCGACCCCGTTCTGATGTTATTGAGCAGCAAGAACCACAGGACCCTTGTATGGAGCAGAGAAGTTCTAGTGCCGCTATTACTTCTGGTGGATTGGCAAGCACCAGCGGCCTAGTACACCCTGGTCGTTCATCCAGCACTGCAGTAAGACGTGGTGACGTGGCGAGTCCCATAAGTGCAGTTCAAGCTGGCGAGGTGGCAAGCACAAGTAGTGTCCTGCTGCCACCAAGAAGAAGACAAATACAGGCCCGTCGTGCCCATAGTGCCCTTCCTGCAGAATTTGCCTATCCTGATTGGGTCCCCACCACTTCTGCAGCACCCGTACTTCCCCCATTCACTGGCCAACCCGGTATTCAGGTGGATACAGCGAATTTTATGCCACTTGATTTCTATTCGCTGTATTTCACGGAAGATCTCTATAGATCTATTGTGGACCAGACTAATTTATATGCTGGTACCTACATCGCCGCTAATCCCCAGTCTCTCCTTGCCAAAGAATGGAAACCTCTTGAGGTTTCCGAATTTAAGACCTTTCTGGGCCTTACCCTCAACATGGGCATACACCAATTTCCGAAGTTGCGGATGTATTGGTCCACACATCCAATTGACCATATGCCCGTGTTCTCTGCTCACATGGCCAGGAATCGATACGAGGCGATCCTGCAGTTCCTGCATTTCAGTGACAATGCACTTTGTCGTCCACATGTGTAGTGATCTTATTTGTCCAATAAATGTAGTGATCATGTATAGTGTCCAGTACTCCGGTCAGATAATTGATATCTTAGATGTTAGTATGATGACCATAAATTAAGTTGTTTCGCAGCAACACACCAGGCTCTCCAGAGAACGCAAAATTTAATTAACTTCCAATAACATACAAAGTCCAAAGTCCACAGACGATACAAAGATCCAACAGAGTATTTCAGAATCCCATCTTTTCCTAGACCTGTGCCATATTCTCCTTAGAGTTACAAGACCACACTACTTGAATGCCAGCTTGAGTGTCTCAAATATTGGTCTCACACTCAAAAGGGAGGGGTTCCTTCAGGTCAATCAACTGTTTCCTTGAATGAAAACTTCCCTCAAGTCTAATTACCATCAATAAATACTTCCTTCCTTACCAGGCCATCTCGCACACCTGGGTCGTCTTAGATAAGATTTAACACATCAAAGAGTCCTCTGTACCTTTTGATACATGTCGTTTGGCCACAAGATTTGGTCAGCAAACACCCTCTGATGTCTAACCTTGAATGCCTGTATGTAACACTATACATACTGTGCCTTACAATATTTTACAATACCTACATATCTATATTAATATTACAACATATTCCCCCACTTGAGTCGGTTCTAACTACTAGAACTGACTCATAATTCAAACATTAAACGTCATTATGTTTTGAGGTACTGGATGCTTTACAATGGCTCATATGAAATATTAAGTTGAGGCTGGTTACATCTCTCTTCACCAACCTCTAAAATATCCCCATGAAACAGTTATTAGATAATATAACTTTAGACCATGACTGGAAAAGGATTCAGTAAACGTTCGTGGCCCATATAGCTGTTAGGCCTCATTTCAAAAATTGCTCCTTGAATATCACGATCTTGAATATTGTGCAAAAACGAGCTGATGTCACAATCCATTCAGACTTCATCACATCTCTCACCATCTCACTGAAAGTAAAGCTTGGTATGTTTTGGGGAGGTCCAATCCACATAAGTCCAGGATTCTCTCATCTCCAGCTCAAAGTTTCATTTTTAAAGATGCTTTTACACAAACACCAGCAATTCCTGAAATTCTTCCATCTTCCATCTTTGTAGTAAGAAGAACCATTAATGTATCAGCAGTCCCTTTCAAGGTCAAAAAGGTTTGGAAAAATTCTGTGCTGCAAACTATTTCCTTGCACTTGACACCTTCAATCATTAATCCACCAATCAAGACACTTGATTCTTTTAACATCAAACCTTCAATATTCTGAATTTGTTGATTGACAGGCACAATTTGCTTTCGTAATGTGCCGCATTGCCTTTAATAGAGCTGTTATTTGTATCATTCAGTCCATAATTCCACAGAATGGTATACCAACATATATATATACCAACATGTCTTTCTTCCTAGGAAGTTGTTGTTATGCTGATCCTTCACGGGACTGTTACAATACTTGGCACTTATATTCATTATTCTGCTTAATTGCATGTCATTTATGTTTATTTGCACTTATTTGCACTTTGATGCCCTTTATTAGGGGATCTCCTATGCACTATTGTATACTATTATAAGTTAATATCAGCGCAGCACCCATTTTTCACATTTACTTTTTGGTTTTGTACACCTTTTATGTGTTTTGCAGCTATATTATTTATTTATTTATAATATTTTTCCTGAATTTTTTATTAGTAGCGCTGTAGTATCTATTTTTTACATATAGTTTTTCACCTTTATCACTATCAGCAGCAACTATGGAAATGTTTCAGTTTATGGAAAATCGCACAATAGACCTGAAGGCTGTTTTTACCACCAAGCCTACAGTAGAGTCAGGTGATCTTGACACTAATTTTAGGAGATTTGGTCATCTTATGGAAAAAAAGATGTGTGTGGTGGGATCTGACCACCCATGACCAATACATTAAAGAGAAAATAGTCCCGAGGAGACTCAGGTGGGATGTTCCCATTATGGATGGTCTTACAGACAAAGATTCAATAGAGGAGTGGTTTCAATTTTTTAATACTAAGGGTTTGGAAGTACTCCAATTCCTCTTAAAATGGAAACAGCGAAAGATGTCTAACATCAATAAACAAATTGCAGAGTGCAAAACTCTCTTGGAGGGTCATAAGGACTCACCCTCATTTGTAACACTTACTAGTCAACTGAACAAAGTTCTAGAGCAAAAGCATACAGAGATCAAACAGAGGAAAAAAAGAAAATACCTAAGAGATACAAATGATTATAAACTATACCAGATCTTTAAATGGCAACTAAACCTTAGAGAACATCATGGAGGATCAGTGGCCTCCTCCCCAGAAAGGGAGGTGCGGATAGTATCCCCAGATAGGGGCCCTAATCCCAGACCGCCTGAACCATATAGACCACCAGAGGGTAATTATGAAAGACCATATGATCATTATCCCAGTGATCATAATAGACCATGAAGGGATTATCATAATGGGCCTAGGACTCCCAAACCCTGGTGGAAAAATAAGGGAAATCAAAAATCTAAATCTCCAAAAAAAACTAATTGGAAGAATAAGAATAAACATCATGGCCAAACTCAAAATCAGTATGGGAACGGACAAAATAAACATCAGGATTCTAGACATCAGAATCAGGACTATAGAGACCCGAGAGATGTGTATCAACAACCAAATCCCTACTACCAGCAACAAGGAGGGCCATCCCAACAATACCAACAAAATGGTGCATCATCTAGTTACCATTATGACAACAGGAGAAGTCCGGTACATATGGAAAATAGGTATGAACCACTCAGTAGTTACAGAAATGAGACAGACTCACGCTCTTTTTTAGATTACCGCAGGAGAGACAAAACTCCACCCCGGTACGAAAAGACAAACCATGCCTGAAGCCCCAAAGACCACAGGGATGCAGAGGGGGACAGAAGGCCAAAAAGGCAAAAAGTACAATAGGGGAAGGAATTTATAACTTAAGTGGGATTGATCTTAGTCCAACGGAAATAATGACACTGGATAAGGGTTTAAAGTTTGCTCCGAAAAGAAATTTAAATAAATTTGATGCATATGTTGATGTTCGGAAATTTGTGCGAAAACTAAACATCAAGAAATATATGCTCAATCAGCCTATAAAAAATCAAGTTATCAGGAATATGGAGGAAGGTAGAGTCCAGTTCAGTACACTTAAAAACAAATCCCTGTTTAACCCGCAGGTGCGGAATAATCAGCACGTAGAGGTTTTCAGTAAAATGGTTCTGAAGGATTTGGAAAATCTAAAGGTTAAACGAGTACCTGACCCAAGGAACATACACAGAGGGATTAAAGAACTAGAGAAGAATAAAGAAATTTTTATTAGGCCCGCCGACAAAGGTGGGGCCATTGTGGTCTTAGCAAAAAGCTATTATTATGCAGAACTGGATAAGCAACTGGAAGACACCAATACGTATATCAAGTTAAGATGTAATACAACAGGAGAATATAAAGAAGAATTATCTGACTTGATTTTCAGTGGAAGAATGAAAGGAATCCTGAACAAAAAAGAACATAATTACCTGGTACCAGATACGTGCAGGGTGCCCATCATATATACAATCCCAAAGATTCACAAAGATGCCCAAAACCCTCCCGGGCGACCAATTATAAATGGAATACAATCCATCAATTCCAGGTTGGGTGAATACGTGGATCGTTTCATTCAGCCATTGGTTCCACAAACCCGAGCATATCTGAGGGACACAAAACACCTCATACAGATATTGGAATCGATCAAAATAGATACTTGTGATACATATCTGCTAGCCACAGCAGATGTGGCTTCACTTTATACAGTGATTAACCACCAGGAAGCCATTGATGTGTCCAAATGGGCTCTTAACAGTTTTAGCAAACTGGTCTCAAAACAAAAGCGTTTTATATTGAGAAGTCTAGCCTATGGGTTGCAGCACAACTATTTTTGGCACAAAACACAGTATTTCAGACAGCTAAATGGAATAGCCATGGGCGCAAAATATGCACCCAGTGTCGCCAATATCTATATGTCGGAGTGGGAGGAGACGGCCATCTATACCAACACACCAGAGTCATTGGTGATGTACAAGAGATTTATTGATGACTGCATTATACTATGGAAAGGTGATGAATCTTCACTTAAACAATTCTTTGACAAGTTGAATGAGAATGGAAAGAATATAAAGCTCACGTATACAATAAGTGATAAGACCATTCAATTTCTAGATTTAGAAATTTCATTTGAGAGTCAAAGGATAAGTACCAAAACGTTCTTTAAGCCGGTAGATCGTAACAGCTACATCCCCACGGATAGCTGTCATCACGATCCATGGCTGATTAATATACCAAAAGGACAGATGACACGAATCAGGAGAAATTGTTCTGATACTCAAACGTTCCTTGATCAGGCAAATCTTATTGGTGCCAAGTTCATACAAAAAGGCTACAGTAATGAGTTTATTCAAGAAAAAATTAAGGAAGTTCAAAATATCCCAAGGGAAAACCTTATCCTAGACAAAAAGAAGATTGCCAATTCAGAACAGGAATTACCAATCATCCTGAATTATAATGTACAACATAGGCAACTGGAGTCGATTTAAAAAAAATATTGGCCGATACTTAAAGCTGATAGCCAACTTCAGAGTATACTACCCAATGCACCGAGGGTGGTATACCGTAGAGCCCCCACGTTGAGAGATTTGGTGGCAAAAAGTGTTCCTGACCCACCCAACAAAGCGGATGTCCTGACTTTCTGGCAAGGAAAAGGGTTCTTTCCTTGCAAACGCTGTTATGCGTGCAGGAAAACAAATAATAACGGACAAAAGTGTTCTAGTTTTACATCTAACACTACAAAAAAAGAGTACAAAATAAAAAATCTGATAACCTGCAAAACTGAGGGAGTTGTGTATGTGCTCCAGTGCCCATGTTCCTTGCAATACGTGGGACGCACAAAAAGACCAATGTGGAAGAGAATAAGGGAGCACATACAAAACATTGAAAAATGTTTTTTGGAGCACAGTGTCTCACGACATTTTGAACAGTGCCACCAAAAAGACCCAAAAAGACTACAATTTTGGGCCATTGACAAATATATACCCCATTGGAGGGGGAGTCACAAAGTCAGGGAGCTTAGTAAATGTGAATCTCGGTGGATACACGAGATGGCTACCCTGTCCCCCAATGGCCTCAATATTGAGTTCGACCTCAATTGTTTTATTGCTGATTTTTAAATATGGGTTATTATATATATAATTAGTTTTGGAGTAATTATATTAATTTTTTATATATATATTTTTATTGTATTTTATAGATTTTTATTCCTGCATATTAATTTTTGGTTTTTGATCTATTGGTCCCCTCTATTACTATATATTGGGTAGAACCTTGAATGATCCATTTATTTTATTTACATATATATATCTGTATTTTTATGTAATATATGTCTATTATATGCAATACTATAGACAGCCACTAGATGGTGGTGTGTTTCAACCGAATATGACTTGTGGTTGTTACGATATGTTACTTCACCACTTGAGGTAGTATGTATATAAGGCCTGGTCTTATTAGTATTTTAAACATAACAGATTTGGTTTTTAAATGGTTTTAAATGTCTTTTCATATATTGCACCATTAAAAGTTTGTGTATAATTTCGCAATTGTTATATGCTGTGGAAGTCAGCCGACAATGATGTGAATGATCTATCCTCCGCTCTTGCCTCCATTGCCAGCATGTATAAATAGACAGCTGACATATAAAGCAAAATATATCGGGGAAAGGGAGAAAAAAAAAAAAAAGGGCGTTGGGTAAGTCCATTGAAAAGAAAATAATAAAAAAAAATATTAAGAGAAAAAAAAAAATTTGAATGTTCAAAAAAAGTCCATTGCTTGATGAATATTAAGAGAGTGTCCATGAATTCTTTATAATTTCTTGTATAGTGATATTGTCCATTCAGAGTTTCTCCCCCACTAGCCAGCAATTACTCCAGCTATTCACATGCAAACGCCTATCTCCAGCAACGTACCTGAAAGACAAAACCTCTCAGACAAAAACTCATTAGCCAGGACCTTAAACAAACAACTATTTACATTTTTACACTTTAAAGCTAATTCAGCCCCACTGCTATAGAAGTGTCATTTTCATTCAAAAACAGATCTGTACCATTCAACTGTTCTAATAGTGTGTAATATTCTATTTTCATCTTATCATACTCAATCTTCAGGTGGTCATATTTCTGTTTTAACTGAGGAAATTGTATCCAGGTCCTTTTCTTCTTATTATTTTGGTCAGCTCTGTTTATCATGTTAATATCACCTATGTTTGACCCAGAGTTTCCCCTTTTGATGTGATCATTAGATACTATCTTCTGATCTTTCTGTTCAGTGTTTGTCCTAAACAATGTGGCCATGGGCGTCCGCTGAAATTTTTTCAGGGAGGGGCACAGCAGCGATACACAGTCGCATTTAACCCTTTCTTCAAATGCTAGCGGGGGTTAAAATAGCAACCGAATAGCGCAGCTAAAACGATGGTAAAGCGCTGCTTTACCGATAATACGACCAGCTGGCAGTGTGAAATAGCTCTTGAGATAATTCAGCTTCACTCCATGCCCATATAAATATAGCCTAGAGAATGGACAGACCCCCCTTCAGCACAGATGGACCCCCCTTCAGCACAGACCCCTCCATTCAGCACAGATGGACCCCTCTTCAGCACAGACCCCCCATTCTGCACAAACCCCTCCATTAAGCACAGACCCCCCTTCAGCACAGACCCCCCCATTCTGAACAGACCCCTCCATTCAGCACAGACCCCTCCATTCAGCACAGACCCCTCCATTCAGCACAGATGGACCCCCTTTAAGCACAGACCCCCCCACTTCAGCACAGATAAACCCCCCCCTTCAGCACATACTCCCCCTTCAGTACAGACCCCCCTTCAGCACAGATGGATCCCCCATTCAGCACAAACCCCCCTTCAGCACAGATGGACCCCCAGATGAACCCCCCTCCCCCATCCCATTCAGTACCTCAGATCAGCCATCAGTGCTGCACAGGCACAGCGGGTTCCCTGTATACACATAAACACTGGAGGGGGAGGCGGCTTCACTCTGCTCGCTGTGCCTGTGTGACATTCGGCCCGCTCAGACAGCCCGCGGTCGCAAAATTCTTCAACACCTTCTCGATTTTCCAGGGGGAGTCAATTGCCCCCCTTGCCCTATGGAGCGGACGCCCATGAATGTGGCTACATCAATTCTGACAGCTTGCTCATTTGACTTTCTCCATAAATGATCTGCTCTCAATAATACGTCTTTTAAATCATGAGGATTCGGGGTAACTAATAAAATATTTTGTTTGATATCTTCATGCAAAGCATCTAGCAACATACTGATATGTATCGAGCCTCCACGTTCAAATGCAAGATTATTACCAACCAACAATTCCATAACCGTATATATCCTGTGCGACAATTCATAGGGAGATTCACCTTGCATCTGCTCAATCTTCCCATGAATAGTAACATCAGAACGCACTCCGTACAGAACACATAATAACTCCAGTAATATGTCCCTTGTCCTCAGAGGCTGAAGACCATTCCCTATAGAACAGCCCTCAAAATTTCCTGTGATGACAGGGCTGCATGACCAATCTCCCTCCAATCTGTGCCTACACTTAGAGTCCCGATGAGATTGGTGGCCGAAGAGGAAAGGTGCATGCTCGGGAAAAGTAGTCTGTTGAGCCGCGCACAGGCAGAGCAGTACACAGGTACTCTCCTTACAATTCTCATTAAGCCATGGGACCTAACAGTATGACCTCTCTGAGCCTGCCCCCTCCACCGGGCCCCGACCAATGTAGCTGGAGAGCAGAAAGTAATGAGTGAGGTGGAGGATTGCAAAAATTACCACTCCGGTGCAGCGCTCACTGAAAGTTGCCCTGACATGAGAGCGGCAGCCCTCTAGTTTGTGCAGTTTTCTTCTCCTTGTGCTCTATGTAAGTTAAGCCTGAGCACTGTGAACAAACTGGTCTCAATGTGTGCTGTGCGCTGTCAGTGTGTGCTGTGCGCTGTCAATGTGTGCTGTGCGCTGTCAGTGTGCGCTGTGCTATGGTGTCAATGGCTGTGCAGCTGTGTGGATCTCAGCGCTGGATTGTACTCCCTCTCACTGTGCTGCAGCTCCTCTCCTCTCTGCCAGCCTGAATAAAAGGGGGAAGTGGGGACATGCAAGCGTGGAGCCGCACACACAGGCTCCTGATGATGAGATGAATGGGAGAGAGAGAGAGGATGGATGGGAGTTGCAGAGGAGACCGCAAGAGAATGGGGAAGAGACCCAGTTCTAGTGCCCTGTCCCTCTGGTCTGCCCCCAGTGCCCTGTCCCTCTGGTCTGCCCCCAGTGCCCTGTCCCTCTGGTCTGCCCCCAGTGCCCAGTCCCATTTTGTTGAAGTTGTTGTTGGTAATATTTAATTTTGTAACTTGATTCTGCATAAAACATTGTCATTCCATGAGATAATCTACGAGGGCGTGTTTACGGGTGCAATTAGGCGCAGGGCAGTGTATGAATTAGGTGGGGCAACTGCTAGCGAGTAACTCTTGAGGCCTGGCTAGTAGCTCAGGACTTGAAATTTTGAGCCCTGCTATAGAATGTTGCAAAACTCTTTCTACGTCAGATGGGTTGAGATTGTACATATCTCTGACATTCTGCACGTCACAAAACCATTTTAAAAATCTGTTTAAATCATGGCAGGGAACCATTCCTATTTCTTTAAGAATTGCATCCAGTTCTTTTGGTTTCAAATGCTTCATTACAAGCTGAACTTCACCTGTATTGTTGTTATTATTGTAATAAACCGTGGTGGTCACAGTGGGTGCGGCTGGCAATGAATTATCAGATTTAATATGAGGTTCTGTTTCATTTGATAGAAAGTTTGTATTTTGCTGCAGATTGCTTAATCCAAGATTTGATGCACATCTGCATTCCTGAGATCTCTTCTCCAATTCCATAATTCTTTATTTTAATCTCTCATTTTCCTCTGATAATTCATCACAACGTTTAGATTTCTCAAGCAAAGCTCCACCAATGGTAACTGCATGCAATTTTAAATTTACTGTCTCAGTTTCTGATTGGTTTTGTAACCTCTTACAAACCTTAAGGCTATTATCAACTGCACTCTGTAACTGCGTAATTTCCTCAACTTTATCATTCAAAGAACTTTCCATTTTTAAACAACAAGATAACAAGCCCTGCACAGTACAACCTTTTCTTTTACTTTCTGAAATTTTGCTATCAAAAACACTTTCCTCTAAAAATTCCTTCATCATAGTCCACGTCTGCTTACATTTTTCTGGCATTTCATAAGGACCGCCATGACGCTTAATACATTTTAATACCCATCTGTTAACTTTATCAGAACTGACACTAGCTTCACACTGAGTAAGCATTTTGACTAAAGTACTAATAATTTAAAATAAAGGAAATATTTTACTAACCGCATTTGAAGCTCCACCTTGCCAGTTCCGGTCTTCTAGTACACGGCAGTCTTTTCTTTCTTCAGTTTCCAGTCTCCAGAGAATAATTCTGGGGTTCCAAACTTGTTTAGTCTTGTATATCAGACTCTCTTATGTCACAACCAGACATTAGAGTCACCGCACAGCTCTTGGGTCTCCATCAGACTTCTGTCCAACTCACAGGATTGCTATCATCACCGGCTTCTGTTACTAAGTCCTGAAAATGCGCTTCTGGTCACTTGAACGGCACCAATGTAGTGATCTTATTTGTCCAATAAATGTAGTGATCATGTATAGTGTCCAGTACTCCGGTCAGATAATTGATATCTTAGATGTTAGTATGATGACCATAAATTAAGTTGTTTTGCAGCAACACACCAGACTCTCCAGAGAACGCAAAATTTAATTAACTTCCAAGTCCACAGACGATACAAAGATCCAACAGAGTATTTCAGAATCCCATCTTTTCCTAGACCTGTGCCATATTCTCCTTAGAGTGACAAGACCACACTACTTGAATGCCAGCTTGAGTGTCTCAAATATTGGTCTCACACTCAAAAGGGAGGGGTTCCTTCAGGTCAATCAACTGTTTCCTTGAATGAAAACTTCCCTCAAGTCCAATTACCGTCAATAAATACTTCCTTCCTTACCAGGCCATCTCGCACACCTAGGTCGTCTTAGATAAGATTTAACACATCAAAGAGTCCTCTGTACCTTTTGATACGAGTCGTTTGGCCACAAGATTTGGTCAGCAAACACCCTCTGATGTCTAACCTTGAATGCCTGTATGTAACACTATACATACTGTGCCTTACAATATTTTACAATACCTACCGTATTTATCGCGGTATAACGCGCTCCCGCGTATACCGCGCACCCCCAAAGTGACCCCCAAACCTGTGGAAAAAAAGTTATTTTTGTACTTACAGTTTTGGTGTCTTGCGCGGCGTCCATCGGCGGCCTCGTCGGGTCTGGCGTCCTTCTGCGGCTTCGGGTGTCCTCTTCGGCGGGTCCGGCGTCCTTCTGCGTCGTCGGGTGTCCTTCGGCGGCGTCGGGTGTCCTTCTGCGGCGGGTCTGGTGTCCTCTTCGGCGGGTCCGGTGTCCTCTTCGGCGGGTCTGGCGTCCTCGCGTCCTCCCCGCTCGTTTCCCGCGCCGAGTTTTGAATACTGCGCCAGCATATGCCGAGCGCAGTACACTCGGGCAGGCTCGGGCAGGCTCAGCAACTGTCGCGCTCACGTCCTGTACGTCCAGGACGTGACCGCGGAAGAAGCCGAGACTGGCCGAGCCTGCCCGAGTGTACTGCGCTCGGTATATGCCGGCGCAGTATTCAAAACTCGGCGCGGGAAGCGGGTATCGGCGTATATCGCACACCCACGATTTTGCCCTGATTTTCAGGGCAAAAAAGTGCGCGATATACGCCGATAAATACGTAACATATCTATATTAATATTACAACAATGTGGAGACCCTGAATTTGACCGGCTCTACAAAATTCGGCCCCTCATAAACCATTTCAATGAACGTTATGCAGCCTTGTTTAATCCCCAGCAAGTTGTATGCGTTGACGAGTCCCTGATTAAATTTTCTGCCCGCTTGTCTTTCAAGCAGTACCTTCCCAGCAAGCGTGCCAGATACGGGGTCAAGCTCTATAAGCTCTGTGACAGGGCAACAGGCTACACATGGAGCTTTAGGGTTTATGAGGGCAAAGATAGTGAGGTAGAGCCGGAAGGATGCCCAGATTACATGGGGAGCGCTGGCAAGATCGTTTGGGACTTGGTGTCACCCTTATTCGGAAATTTTTACAGCAGCGTGCCACTTTTTAGTCGATTGTTTGATCATCAGATTGGAGCATGTGGCACCGTGCGACCTAATCGCCGGGGCTTTCCCCAGTGGCTTGTAGATGCCCGTCTTAGGCTGGGGGCGAGAGCCTGCTGCAGATGTAAAAATGTGCTCGCTGTGAAGTGGCGGGACAATAGGAATGTTTTCGTTCTTACAACCCTTCACGCAGACACGACAGTACAAATTCATACGGCGACTGGTGTTGTGGAGAAACCCCTCTGTGTCCACGAATATAACCTTAATATTGGAGGGGTGGACCTCAACGACCAGTTGATGGCGCCGTATACTGGTGAATGTTTTGAACGCTTCCACACACGAGTGAAGTATTAGCGTAGGTTAAAACATTTCACAGGCTAGGCACACTTACACAGGGTCTCCCAAGATGCCATCGCATTTTGAGAGACCCAAACCTGGATCCGAAAAGTTCAACAGTTACAGTTACAAAAAAAAGTGTTAAAAAAAAAAGTAAAAAATAAAAACACAAAAAAAAAAATAGTTGTCGTTTTATTGTTCTCTCCCTCTCTATTCTCTCTCTATTGTTCTGCTCTTTTTTACTGTATTCTATTCTGCAAAGTTTTATTGTTATGTTTTTTCATGCTTGCTTTTCAGGTATGTAATTTACTTTACTGTTTTCAGGTACGCCATTCAGCTGTTGCGCGGACTTATTTATCTTGACAGCAACAGCGTTTGCTCCCACGATATATAAAGCCGCGACTCCAGTGCTGTAGGAGGTGATTTCACCACCACAGTTAAAAAAAGAGCATATATGCCGAAGCATGGGGGCATTAGGGACGGAGGAGCGATTTTGCTCCTAATGCCGCGTATATACGGTCGACATTCCTAGGGAGGCTTGCCCGTGGAAAAGTCTGACCGTGTGTATGCGGCATTACTTTTTATGCCGCGTACATACGGTCTAAATTCCGACGGAGGCTTGCCTGTGGAAAAGTCCGACCGTGTGTACGTGGCATAACTTTTTTGCGGGAGGATGCCCCCATGCTTCGGCATATATATATATATTTTAGGCACAGGTTGCGTTAAATGTTTTATTTTTTACTATGTTTTTTTTTGGTATTTGCTTTGCAGGTATGGTATGATCTTACTGTTATACTGTAATGTTACTTTGTTTTAATGTTAACCATCATTTGCTTAGCAGGTACGCCATTCAGTTGCAGCGCGGATTTATTTAGCGTGACAGCAACAGCGTTTGCTCCCACGATATAGAAAGCCACAACTCCAACGCTGTAGGAGGTGATTTCACCACCACAGTTAAAAAAAGAGCATATATGCTGAAGCATGGGGGCATTAGGGGCGGAGGATCGATTTTGCTCCTAATGCTGCGTACGTACGGTTGACATTCCTACTGAAGGCTTTCCCGTGGAAAAGTCTGACCATGTGTACACGGCATAGAAAAGTCCGACCGTGTATACGCGGCATAGAAAAGTCCAACCGTGTGTACGCGGCATAACTTTTTTGTGGGAGGATGCCCCCATGCTTCGGCATATATAAATGCTGCATGTATGCCCATCATTAGAAGTGGGTGGAGGAAGGGAGGTATTCTAATGGTGGGCATACCCACCGATTAATCTTTTTTTCGTTCAGCCAACAGGCTGCATGAAAAAAAAAAAAAACAATACATGTCCAACAAGAACCATCAACGTACTGGTATGTTGCTGGACTTTGAATGGTTATACCAGAATGATGCCTGCGGGTTTAGGCATCATCTTGGTATCATTCTTTTCAGACAGCGGTCGGCTTTCATGTAAAAATAGTCCTAGCGGCTAATTAGCCTCTAGACTGCTTTTACATTCAGTGGGAGGGAATGTCCCCCCCCGCATATATAAACAGCGCCATTGGGAAAATGGGAAAGCATTTTATCACACCGATCTTGGTGTGGTCAGATGCTTTGAGGGCAGAGGAAAGATCTAGTGTCTAATAGACCCCATTTTTTAAAAAAAGTACCTGTCACTAACTTTTGCTATCATAAGGGATATTTACATTCCCTGAGATAACAATAAAAATGGTAAAAAATGAATAAAATGGAAGGAACAGTTTACAAATAAAATAAAAAAAGCTAAATAAATATATAAAAAAAAAAAAAGCATCCCTGTCCCCCCCTGCTCTTGCGCAAAGGCGAACGCAAGCGTCGGTCTGGAGTCATATGTAAACAGCAATTGCACCATGCATGTGAGGTATCACCGCGAAGGGCAGATCGAGGGCAGTCATTTTAGCAGTAGACCTCCTCTGTAAATCTAATGTGGTAACCTGTAAAGGCTTTTAAAGGCTTTTAAAAATCTATGTAGTTTGTCGCCACTGCGCGTTTGTGCGCAATTTTAAAGTATGTCGTGTTTGGTATCCATGTACTCGGCCTAAGATCATCATTTTTATTTCATCAATAATTTGGGCAATATAGTGTGTTTTAGTGCTTTAAAATAAAAAAAAGTGTATTTTTAACCCAAAAAATGCGTTTGAAAAAACGCTGCGCAAATACTGTGTGGAAAAAAAATTGCAACACCCACCATTTTAATCTGTAGGGCCTTTGCTTTAAAAAAATATATAATGTTTGGGGGTTCAACTTAACTTTCTTGCAAAAAAAAAAATATGTTTTTATGTAAACAAACAGTGTCAGAAAGGGCTTTTTCTTCAAGTGGTTAGAAGAGTGGGTGATGTGCGTCATAAGCTTCTAAATGTTGTGCATAAAATTCCAGGACAATTCAAAACCCCCCCAAATGACCCCATTTTGGAAAGTAGACACCCCAAGCTATTTGCTGAGAGGCATCTCGAGTCCATGGAATATTTTATATTTTGACCCAAGTTGCGGGAAAAATATATATATTTTTTTTTGCGCAAAGTTGTCACTAAATGATATATTGCACAAACATGCCATGGGCATATGTGAAATTACACCTCAAAATACATTCTGCTGCTTCTCCTGAGTACGGGGATACCACATGTGTGAGACTTTTTGGGAGCCTAGCCAGGGGCAAAAAAATTAAATATTCCATGGACTCAACATGCCTCTCATCAAATAGCTTGGGGTGTCTTCTTTCCAAAATGGGGTCATTTGGGGGGGTTGTGTGCCATCTTGGCATTTTATGGCCTTCAAAACTGTGATAGGTAGTGATAGGTAGTGAGGAGTGAAATCAAAAATGTATGCCCTTAGAAATCCTGAAGGCGGTGCTTGGTTTTCGGGGTCCCGTACACGGTTGGCTCCCAAAAAGTCCCACACATGTGGTATCCCCGTACTCAGGAGAAGCAGCAGAATGTATTTTGGGGTGCAATTCCACATATAACCATGGCATGTGTGAGCAATATATCATTTAGTGACAACTTTGTGCAAAAAAAAATCAGTTTGTCATATTCCCGCAACTTGTCTCAAAATATTAAATATTCCATGGACTCGACATGCCTCTCTGCAAATAGCTTGGGGTGTCTACTTTCCAAAATTGGGTCATTTGGGGGGGTTTTGTGCTATTTTGGCATTGTATGGCCTTCGAAACCTTGATAGGTAGTGAGGAGTGAAATCAAAAATTTGTGCCCTTAGAAATGCTGAAGGCGGTGCTTGGTTTTTTTGGGCCCCGTACGCGGCTAGGCTCCAAAAAAGTCCCAATCATGTGGTATCCCCATACTCAGGAGAATGCAATATATCATTTAGTGACAACTTCTTTTGTCATTATTCAATCACTTGGGACAAAAAAAAAATGTTCAATGCACTCAACATGCCTCTCAGCAGTTTCCTTGGGGTGTCTACTTTCCAAAATGGGGTCATTTGGGGGGGTTTTGTACTGCCCTGCCATTTTAGCACCTCAAGAAATGAGATAGGCAGTCATAAAATAAAAGCTGTGTAAATTCCAGAAAATGTACCCTAGTTTGTAGACGCTATAACTTTTGCAAAAACCAATAAATATACGCTTATTGCGATTTTTTTTACTAAAGACATGTGGCTGAATACATTTTGGCCTAAATGTTTGACTAAAATTTAGTTTATTCGATATTTTTTACTTTTTGTTTTAAGAAAAATAATTTTTTTTCAAAATTTACGTTTTTTCCCCGTTTATATCACAACAAATAAAAATCGCAGAGGCAATCAAATACCATAAAAAAAAACTCTATTTGTGGGAAGAAAAGGACGCAAGTTTTGTTTCGGTACAACATTGCATGACCGCGCAATTACCAGTTAAAGCAGTGCAGTGCCAAATTGTAAAAACACCTCTGGGCATTAAGCTGCATATTGGTCCGGGGCTTAAGTGGTTAATAAATTACTTTGTCAAAAACTTGTGTACTGTTTTATTTGACACTTTTTTTAGGTGAATGAGTAGGGGTAAAATGTACCCCATACTCACTTTGGGAGGGGGGGTGCAGGATCTCCCAGGTTCCACAACCACCGCCCGGGGTTGTTGGGAAGAGACCCTTGTCCCCATGGGGACAAGGTGCTTTGAGGAGGCACAGAGCTCCCCTGCCCCAAAGCATGCCCATGTTGAGAGCGTGTGGCCTGGTATGGTCACTCGTCCTCATCTGTCCCCCTCCTTTCCTGATCTGCTGGGCTGCATGATCGGATAAGGGTCTGGTATGGGTTTTGGGCAGGTCCCCACTCCAGTTTTTTTATTTTGGCGAGGGTTCCCTTTCAGGATCCTTAGCGCACAAGCTACACGGCAGGTTGGATCATAATGATCCGACTTGTGGTGTGACTTCTATTCAAATCAATGGGCACTCATAGGGAACCACTGATTTTGAATAGTGTAGAAAAAGGAAATTTACCCCACGGGGCTTTTGACAGCAAAAATGGTAAAATGTAATTGAGTAAAAAATGTTATAAATAGTTGTCAATAACATACATTGTATGATACAATAACAGTTCAAAGAAAACACTTTCCGGATCTGGTGATACAATAAAAATTCCACAAAATTGGAGACAATTATATGCGACATTACAATATGCTGCATGGTGTGCGTGCCCCGATGCGTTTCGACCCATTAGTGGTCTCTTCAGGGGGATAATTGAATCTACAAAAATACATATTGCATAAGTTTGAGATCAAAAAAACATATTAATATTAATCACATCAAAGGACCCGAAAATAAATTTACCGTTAACAACTGGAATAGGTGTTATCGTAGGCAGAACTGAGCACAGCCGTTAAAAACATTCCAAGGTAGCCTCAAGAGCACCACCCACAAACCCAGGGAGGAGGAAGGCAGGACACATCCCACGCCCCAAAGGGGGTTACAAGGAATCACACTGAAGATGCCCTCCGAGGACCAGGGGAGCCAATGCCTGTAATGAGCACCCAATAGGTTAGCCATGTAAGATTGAGGGGGATTAAATGTCTTAAATAATAGCATGTAATGCTATAGTGTAGAAAATTATCTATAAGTGTCGACAGGCATATATAAAGGAGGAACTAGTAATAATTTTGTGAGGTAGTCCAAAGAAAAAATAATAAATTTGAACTACACATTGACGACCCGTTGGGGCGAACTAGTCAATGGAAATGATCAATAATGGATAGTAATGAGATGTAAATAAATTAAATTGAATGGTACTTAATGCAAAATTAATATGTGAGTGCTCCATAAACAAAAAATGCTATTTCTTATGTGATGGGGTGCACAATATGTATTTTTGTAGATTCAATTATCCCCCTGAAGAGACCACTAATGGGTCGAAACGCGTTGAGGCACGCACACCATGCAGCATATTGTAATGTCGCATATAATTGTCTCCAATTTTGTGGAATTTTTATTATCACCAGATCCGGAAAGTGTTTTCTTTGAACTGTTATTGTATCATACAATGTATGTTATTGACAGCTATTTATTAAATATTTTTTACTCAATTACATTTTACCATTTTTTCTGTCAAAAGCCCCGTGGGGTAAATTTCCTTTTTCTACAATATTCAATCTTGGGGTTCGCAGCATTCTTGTCTCTTCGCATATGTGTCTTTTCATAGCTAAATTTTTTTAGGGTGGATAAACACCCTGTCCCCTTGACACATTTGAGACTTGACATGAACTGTGTGTTTTTCCGCCTTCATCAACCCCTGCATTTTCCAATTTGCAGTTTGCAGACATTTATTCAAGGGTTATATATGGGCACCTCTCGCAACAGATGAGACACCTATTGGTTGTGGGATTAGAGGGAACTTTCATTTCTCTCTTCTCCCCATGCATCAGGAGGTATATACCACTAACCCCTGAATCGCATTTTGCTTGAATATCCACTATGGTATTTGTTTTTGGATTACACATGCAGGGGTCCCATGATATGGAATTAGCACACAGTTCTTGTAGCAATTTTTTCATGTTTAGAATACTTGTACCACATTACACCACCATCATGTGCAGTATGGCCATGATCTATGCCAGTTTTGTTTGTCACAGCCGGTCATCCGGGGTTTTCTCTCTGAGCCCCCACCTCGGTGGGCGGGGCATTCCCACGGTCCCATCGGGGTTCCCGGCAAGGTGGGGGGTGGTGTAGTGTTCTGCATTCCCACCCCCTCTTTTTGCTCAGGTGTGGCCGTTTGGTTCCCTCTCGGCCGCCCATTGAGCTCCGCCTTGCCGGCGGCGTTCCGTGTTCATCCCCGAATGGCCATGGCAAACTGCGCGCGCATGAGGTGTCGGCGTGCGCACATCGCCATGACATCATGCATTTTGCGACGGGGATGACGACAGAGGTCGGGGCTCCCAGGCCTTCCTGAAAGCCGAGGGAGCCGCAGGAGGGCAGCTCGTGCAGCGGCCTCTACGCCACCTTCTTTGTGATCGATGGGGAAGACGGGAGCCTGTGATTGGTCAGTCCCCCTTGGTTGCCACGCCCATAGGCATATAAATGTTTGGTTGCCTGAGAGTCTAGCCATGATTCCAGGCAGCGTAGTACGGAGGCACTCTATTCATTATCTTTTCCCAATACTAGAAGCTCTTATCTTCCCTGCAATCCTGCAGCTCAGATTTGAATACTCAGCAACAAGCTCTACAAGTCTCCAATTTACCTACCTTTAATTACTTAACCACCTATCAGGTAATAGCACCTCATCACTTACACATTTCCATGTTGGTTTAACTCTCGCCTCCCTTTTTTTATTGTCAGCACTTATTATGATCGCCTTTTTGTCGATTTCTAAATAAATTTGATTTTTCAATCATCAGCATCACTTTACTACTGTCCTGGACTCGCTTCCCGTACTCCCGGAGTCTATGGGTAGCTATCTAGGCAGATAACCTTTCTCTGCGCACACAATAATAGACTGCTGTTTCTTATCTTGTGTCTTTATTGGCACGTTGCAGATTTCAATATACATGTGGATGACACGTGATATGCGGTAAAACTAGAAATAACAAGAATGGTATAACATTACTATGCGATAATAAACACATCATATAAACATTATCAGAGATGGCCAACTACCTCCCTAAAAGCCTGTGGAGGAAGAAGGAGATTGCTTACCTCTAATGCCGTGGATGGGGACAGATTGCATGCAGGCCTTGATGCCTTGATCTTAAACATGGAGATACTAAAAGACCTTCACTTTCTGGCTAAAGAGGATATGACAATTCTGATGTCACGTCCTATAGAAGCTAGATAAGAATATTTACGACTATATTAATGTTTGGCCAGTAGATGGCGCAAGCGTAACAGCTAACCTGAGACAAGCCACAATTCTGGCTTACTAATGCAATAATACATTGTACACACAGTGAATTGTCCTTTTTGAACCTGAAAGGTATCCTGGAGACATAACACTCCCCGTCTGGCGTTAACCAACGCCACTACCAGCGTCATTAGACACAAGTAAAATCAAGTCCAATATGGGTCTAAAAAATGACTTTATTTCCCCCTGTTTGGAAGTCTTAACTTCAACCTTTCTGACATGTCCATCTTTGCTTGGAAATGTCTGTGCGATAAGTCCCAAAGGCCAGTCGTTCCTGTGTGCTTGACAGTCTTTAACGAGCACCACATCTCCTGACTTCAGGTCTGGTTTGTTAACTTGCCACTTATTCCTGGGTTGTAGGGTTTGGATGTAATATCTCCTCCATCTGTCCCAGAAGGTGTTGGCTAGGCATTGCACCTGTCTCCATTGACATCTGAAAAGGTCTTTATCTGTAAACTCTCCACTTGGAGCACTGACCGTATTGTTTTTTTGAGTGAGTAGAGTTGCAGGTGTCAGCAGCATGGGTTCCTCTGGATCGTTGGTAAGTGGGACAGAGGTCTAGCATTTATGATAGCTGAGACTTCAGCCATAAAGGTGGACAGGCACTCATGCGTGAGTCTGGCATTCCCCATTTGAAGGAAAATGGAGTCCAAGATCTTGCGGGCTGCGCCTATCATTCTTTCCCACACACCACCCATATGAGAAGAGTGAGGAGGGTTAAATGTCCAGGTACATCCCTGTTGGTTGAGATACCTTTCTACGTTGTTGTTGTCTAGATTGGTAAGGATTTGAAGTTCCTTGACCGCTCCAACAAAGTTGGTGCCCCTATCAGAACGGATGTGCTTAACAGGACCTCTAATGGCAATGAAGTGCCTGAGAGCGTTGATAAAGCTGGAAGTGTTCATTGATTCAATCAACTCTATGTGAACAGCTTGAACAGTCATACAAGTAAATATAACTGCCCAGCGTTTGCTGCTGGCGTGACCTCCTCTGGTTTGGCGAGTAGTAACAGACCAAGGACCGAATACGTCAAGGCCCACACTTGTGAAGGGAGGGTCTGAGTTGAGTCTGTCAGATGGAAGGTCAGCCATCTTTTGGGATTGTAAGAGTCCCCGGAGTTTGTGACAGGTGACACAATTGAAGATACACTTGCTCACACATCTTTTTGCTCCTATTATCCAGAGTCCAGCAGTCCTCATCACAGTCAAGTCAAACACCAAGGCCGGCAATTCACTGAAGGAGCTTTCCTTCAGTGAATAGCCAGCCTTGGTGTTTGACTTGACTGTGATAGTGCTGTACAAACAGGGCAGTGACATGGTGCTGAGCTGGGAGAATGAGAGGATGCTTCTCGTGGTGCTCCAAGGTAGCTTCTTTAAGGCAACCTCCTATTCTCAACAGGTCACTGCTGTCGAGGGATGGATCGACTTTCCTTAGGACACTGTCTTTAGGGATTGTTTCTTTGTTGCGAATACAGTCAATTTCTCTAGCAAAGGTCTCTTGTTGCACAGTGTAGATGATCAGATGTTTTGATTGCTCTAGGTCAGTCACTGAGTAGGTATTTTCACAGCGGTGCCAGCCTTTGCAATTAGTCTTTTTCCCAAAGGAACAGGCTATGTGGGATAAGGTAGTAATAGCTCTAATGAGTGATTTCCATGTGGAAAACCTGGAGAACCAATGAGATATGAGTCGGTTTTGTGTAGCCACCGTGACTAATGCAGACACTTGTGGACGAACTTCAGCATCCTTGACTGCGTCTATCAAGCTGAAAGTCTCTGATTCAGAAGTGCTCTGTTCTGAATTGTACAGGAATGCAGGGCCTGTAAACCATGTTGTGTCCATAAGACAGTTGGCTGGGACAGCTCTGGTCGCTAGTCTGCGGGATTGTGTTTAGTTGGAACAAAGTGCCACTGTTTTGGGTGTGTGGATCTCCTAATCCTCAACACTTGATTACTGACATAGACGTAGAAATGTCTGGTTTCGTTGTAGATGTACCCCAGGACTACTTTACTGTCAGTGTAGAACTCAGTGTCTTTGATTTCTAGGTTCATCTCTCTAGTGATAGTGTCGGCTAACTCCACGGCTAACACTGCGGCACAAAGTTCTAGCCTAGGTATTGTGTGTTCTGGGAGTGGGGCAAGTTTTGCTTTTCCCATGACAAAACCTATATGGCACTGTCCTTCCTTGTCCCTGATCTTGAGGTAGGGTACAACAGCGATTGCTTTGACAAAAGCATCACAGAAAACACAAAGTCTTTGGTCTTGGACTTCTGTAGACGGTACAGGAGCATATGGTCGAGGGACCTTTAAGTTAGACAGGGTTGACAAGGAATTTTTCCACTCTGTCCACTGATCTCTTTTCTCGGGGGAAAGTGAATCATCCCAATTCACTGTCTCTTGAGTCAGGTCTCTGAGGAGAGCTTTACCCTCAATGGTGACTGGAGCTACAAACCCAAGAGGGTCATACAGACAGTTTATGGTTGACAGAACGCCTCTGCGTGTAAAGGGCTTTTCTTCCCGACTAACCTGGAAGGTGAAGGTGTCTGATCTTAAGTCCCAGAGTAGTCCAAGGCTACGTTGCGTTGGCAGAGAGTCAGAACCTAAGTCTAAGTCTCTGAACTCACCAGAGTGGTCTTGAGAGGGGAAGGCCTTCATCAGTTCTACGCTGTTAGAGGCGATCTTGTGGAGCTTCAAGTTAAAACAGGCTAGTATCTCCTGCGCCCTCTTGAGGAGACTGATAGCTGCTACAGCGGTGGGTAGGGATTTTAAGCAATCATCTACATAAAAGTCCTTTTCTACCAAGTGTTTCACATCAGGCCCGTAAATGGATTTGACTTCGCGAGCCGAGTGTCTAACCCCGTAAATGGCAACTGCAGGGGAAGGGCTGTTCCCAAATATGTGGACCTTCATGCGATACTCTATGATCTCTTTGGAAGGGTTGTTATCTTTAAACCAGAAAAATCTCAAAAAGTTCCTGTGTTCCTTTTTAACGAGAAAACAGTGGAACATCTGCTGGATGTCCGCCATGAATGCAACAGAGTCTTTGCGGAAACGGAGGAGCACCCCAATGAGTCTGTTGTTCAGATCCGGTCCTGAGAGGAGAACTATCTGCTGGCTCCTTGCTGAGAGTGGATCTGGTGTGGAATTTCTGATCAGAAGTGGAATTTTTGAATACAAGTGGAAGAGTTAAAAACTAGGAGTCTTAAACAAGAGTTAAGACAGGAGTCTTCTAAAACTGTAAGTATCATCTTAATCTTCATACAAGTAATTATATTGTAACTGGGAAATGAGTGCTAGCAGGGTTGAAGGTTTTGCTTAGTGCACAGTGTGTCACATGTATGCAAAATTGGTGCAACAGCTCCAAGATGGATACCGCTGTGACAGATGTGAGCAGGTTGCCCTTCTGGAAGCTCGTATTAGAGATCTGGAGGAGCAAGTTGCAACACTGGGTAGAAATGACAACCTTGAAAGGGGTCCTCTGCTCGCTGAGCAAGTGGTCAGTAAGGTTGATGTGGAGGGTGGAGGGGCAAGTCAGGATTATCAGATAGGGAGATGGGTTAATGTAGTTAGAGGGAGTGGAAGGGGCATGAAGAAAGGGAAGGCCAGTCCTGTATTTGTGCATCAAAACAAATTTGCCAAGTTGGGTGATGATGTAGCAAACACAGAGGTGGCAGCCCTAGATGTTACTGCTACCCCTAACAGCCGGGAGAGCAACCCATCTAGTAGAGGTGGGGAGGGGAGTGCAGGTAGGCCTAGACAGTTGGTGGTAATAGGGGATTCTATAATCAGAAGGACTGATAGAATAATTTGTCGCCAGGATCGCTTCAACCGAATGGTTTGCTGTCTCCCTGGTGCCAGGGTTCGGCATGTGGTGGACCGGGTGGATAAATTACTAGGAGGGGCTGGGCATGACCCAGCTGTCTTGGTCCACGTTGGAACCAATGACAGTATACATGGAAGGTGGAGGCTCCTTAAGAATCAATTTAAAGAACTAGGCTGCAAGATGAAGGGAAGGACCTCCAAGGTGATATTCTCTGAAATATTGCCTGTGCCATGCGCAACACAGGAAAGGCAGGGGGAGATTAGAGAGCTGAATGCATGGCTAAAGACCTGGTGTAGGAAGGAGGGATTTGGGTTTCTAGAGCACTGGGCTGACTTTTCATTGAGGTGCAACCTATATGCTAAAGACGGTTTGCACTTGAATGGAAGGGGGTCTGCTGTGCTGGGGGAGAGGTTTATGGGAATGCTGGAGGAGTATTTAAACTAGGATTGAGCGGGAGGGTGAATTAGAATTACATCGAGCAGACAGGTCAGTTAGTGGTCAGACATTAATGGAGAGTGGAATGGGGATAGATGGGGGGAGGGTTATGGCAGGTGACAAGAAAGTTCCCATGTTACAAACAGCCATTGGAAATAATAGTGCCATTTGTACTACTATAAATTATATGAAAAACACCAGGGAAAAATGTAACAATACATTTAAGTGTTTGTTCACCAATGCCAGAAGTCTGCCAAGCAAAACAGGTGAGCTGGAAGCTCTGGTGCATGAGGAGAGCTATGATGTAATCGGTATTGCTGAAACTTGGCTTCAATCCTCACATGACTGGGCTATTAATATTCCTGGCTATGCTCTCTTTCGGAAAGACAGGGTAAAAAGGAAAGGTGGAGGGGTCTGTCTCTATGTGAGAAGTGACCTCAGAGCAAGCGTGAAAAAGAACCTGGTTGATGGAGAGTGTGATGAGGCTGAAGCATTATGGGTGGAACTGCATACAGATGTGCGTAGTTCAAAATTAATCATTGGAGTTTGTTATAAACCACCCAATGTTAATGAGGAGGTGGAGACTCAGCTCCTTGCACAGATGGAAAGGGCTGCAAGGGCTGGGACGGTGATAATAATGGGGGATTTTAACTACCCAGAAATTGACTGGATTAATGGCACTTCTGGGACAGTTAAAGGACAAAAATTTAAAAACCTATTGCAGGACAAATTTATGGTGCAGTTTATTGAGGCCCCAACTAGGAATGATGCTCTGTTGGACCTGATAATCTCAAACCATGCAGAGCTTATTACTAATGTTCAGATAAAGGAACACCTGGGTAGCAGTGATCATAACATGATTTCATTTAATGTTAACTATAAGCAAGAAATACATACAGGAAATATTAAAACACTAAATTTTAAGAGAGCAAATTTTCCAAGGATGAGGGCTGCTCTCCAGGACTTGGACTGGGAGGGACTATTGGCACAGATGAACACAGAACAGAAATGGGAATTCTTCAAAAAGACTGTGTGGAACCTCACTGCAAAGTATGTTCCCATGGGCAATAAGTTTAAAAGGCTAAAAATAAAACCTATGTGGCTCACGGTCAAAGTTAAAAAAGCTATAAACAATAAAAAAGTAGCTTTTAAAAAATATAAAAATTAAGGAACACTAGTGTTGTTTAAATGTTACAAAGAATATAACAGGATATGTAAAAGCAGACGGTGGTAGGAGGAAAACAAAAAGGTGCTGTTTTATTTGAACTATATACAAATAAAAATATGACAGAAAACAAGAGGAATACAAAAATAAATCCTGGTCAACTTGACCTGCTCGCTATAAACGTTGGTGTCCCTAACTAACAACTGGGTACAGCCTTGTGCTGCCCCAGTCCCTGACTCCCTGCTGTTTAAATCTCTTAGCAATAGCCACACAGGCTTGGTCTCAGCGCACAGACATCACACTCCCCAGACTATCCACACAGATCTGGTTCCAGGTTGGAGCATATCTCTCTGCATGCTGGGAGTTTTTGTAGAGGACCTAACGAGCCCACCTAATTCAGCTGGGCTCATCAAATCTTCCCAGCAGGACTCCCAGCACTCCCCCTAGAGCAGGGATCCTCAAACTATGGCCCTCCAGCTGTTGTTGAACTACACATCTGTCACGGAAGCATGAATCAGACGTACAACAACAGATAAATGAAATAGGAAGGCTTTATTAAAAACCAAACAGCAAGGTTAAAGTCCAAACGGATGATCAAACAGTAAGCCGAGTCTTCCACCAGAGCCAGGGATCAGGAGCCAGAAGGATAGTCCGAACAAAGCCAGGGATCAGGAGCCAGAAGGGTAGTCCGAACGAAGCCAGGGATCGGGAGCCAGAAGGGTAGTCCGTGGAAGCCGGGTCGGTAACCAAAAGCAGCAGCACAATCTCAGGAGCATGTGTATACAAGAGGACCAAGCAGGGAAATGAAGCAACAGACCTCCTATATATATGCAAGGCATCCAGCTCCTCCCAGTGGGAAGGAGGAGCCGCAGGGTGTGGTAAGTTATAAGAAGCCCAGGAACCAATATGGCCACCAGCACATGTCAGATGTAAGAAGCCTGCAGAGAGGTAAGACCATGACAGTACCTCCCCCTCAAGGGCCCCTCCTCCGCGGCGCAAAAAATGGTTTCTGGGGGAAGCGCGCATGGAAGGCTCGGAGCAAGGCAGGAGCATGGATATCTGCGGAGGGAACCAAGGAACGTTCCTCTGGACCATAACCACGCTACTGTACCCGACCGCGGACCAAGCGTGAGTCCAGGATATCGCTCACCTCATATTCTTCATGATCGCCCACCTGGACCGGACGAGGCCGAGGAACCGAGGAGGTGAAGCGATTGCACACCAGTGGTTTCAACAGGGAAACGTGAAACACATTGGAGACCTGCATACCAGGTGGGAGCGCAAGGGCATAGGCAACCGGGTTTACCCTGCGAAGCACTCGGAAGGGACCAACAAAGCGAGGAGCCAGCTTAGGAGTGGGCACTCGAAGGTTGAGGTTGCGAGTGGACAACCATACGCGGTCTCCGACCTGGTAGGAAGGAGCAGGCGCCCGTCTGCGATCAGCCTGGAGTTTCTGGCGCTGCGCAGAGACCTCAAGGGACCTCTGGATCTGTACCCAAGAAGCACGTAGAGCGGAAAGGCGATCCTCCACAGCCGGAATATCCTGGGGAGAGAATGACTCCGGTAACACGGCAGGTTGGAACCCATAATTGGCCATGAAGGGAGACGTCCCAGAGGAAGAGTTCACCGCCGTGTTCCTGGCAAACTCAGCCCATGGCAGAAGGTCAACCCAATTGTCTTGATGATCGGAGACATAGCAACGAAGGAATTGCTCCAGGGCCTGATTGGACCGTTCTGCGGCCCCATTGGACTGAGGGTGGTAGGCCGAGGAGAAGGAGAGTTGAATCCCCAACTGGGAGCAAAAGGCGCGCCAGAACCTGGACACAAACTGACTTCCCCGATCCGACACTATCTCCTTGGGCATACCGTGCAACCGGAAGACCTCCCTGGCGAAAACCGTGGCCAACTCTTGTGCAGAGGGTAATTTCTTGAAAGGAATACAGTGGCACATTTTGGAAAACCGATCCACAATCATGAGAATGACCGTATGGCCTCGGGATGCAGGAAGGTCCACAATGAAGTCCATCCCAAGGTGTGACCATGGGCGCTCCCCAGTGGCGATGGGTTGCAGAAGGCCCACCGGAAGGTGCCGAGGGGATTTACTCTGGGCACAAACAGAGCATGCCGCTACATATGCGGCGATGTCAGAACGTAGAGAAGGCCACCAGAACAAACGTGAAACAGCCCAGGACAGCTGATTCTTTCCAGGATGCCCCGCCGTCTTGGAGTTATGGTAGGTTCGCAACAACCGAGTGCGCAACTCCTCAGGCACAAAACATCTGCGGTTGGGTCTCCCAGAGGGAGCACCAGATTGGGCCGCCAAAATCTGCTCTCCAAGGGGAGAGGTCAGGCTGGTGCGAATGGCGGCCAGGATCTGATTAGGAGGTATGACCGAAGTCGGTATCGATTCCTCCCTGGACAGCTCGGAGTATTGACGTGATAAGGCATCCGCCCTGACGTTCTTGGAACCGGGTAGGTAGGAGACCACATAATTAAAACGTGACAGGAACAGAGCCCATCTGGCCTGACGGGGTGTCAATCTCTTGGCCTCAGAAAGGTAAGTCAGATTCTTGTGGTCCGTCAGGATGAGAACCGGAACCACCAAACCCTAGAGCAAATGCCTCCACTCTTTGAGAGCCTGCACGATGGCCAACAACTCTATGTCACCAATCTGGTAGTTGCACTCCGCGGGAGACAGTTTCCGGGAGTAAAACCCACAGGGAGGGCCCTCTGGTGTCCGACGCTGAGACAGAAGGGCGCCTACTCCCGTCTCAGACGCGTCCACCTCGAGAACAAAGGGCAACCCAGGGTTGGGATGAGACAGTATTGGAGCCGACACAAAGGCAGATTTTAGAGCCTCAAAAGCCCGGATGGCCTCGGCCGGCCAGACCTGGGAATTACTGCCCTTCCTGGTCAGATCCGTGAGAGGCTTGGCCAGCATGGAGAAGTCCCTGATGAACTTCCGATAATAATTGGTGAAGCCCAAAAAGCGTTGCAGGGAACGAAGACCACTGGGCTGGGGGCCACTGTAAGACAGCCGAAAACCTTCTCAAGGTCCATGGAGAACCCCTCCGCAGAAATGATGTAACCTAAGAAGGTTACCTGGGACCGGTGAAATTCCCATTTTTCCAGCTTACCGAACAGCTTGTTCTCTCGTAACCGTTGCAACACTCGCTTGACATCCAGAATGTGGGCCTCCATGGATTCAGAATATACCAAGATGTCATCCAAATAGACCACCACACACTGCTGCAACAGGTCACGGAAAACATCGTTGATGAATTCCTGAAAGACTGCGGGCGCATTGCACAACCCAAAGGGCATAACCAAGGATTCATAATGACCGGTCCTGGTGTTGAACGCGGTCTTCCACTCGTCACCAGCCTTGATCCTTACCAGGTTATATGCCGCCCTCAGGTCGAGTTTGGCAAAGACCGTGGCCCCTTTTAGGCGATCAAACAACTCGGAAATCAAGGGTATCGGGTATGCGTTCTTGATCGTGATGCGATTAAGGCCCCTATAGTCGATGCAAGGCCTCAACTCTCCGCCCTTCTTTTTCACAAAGAAAAATCCAGCCCCTGCCGGGGACGAGGATTTGCGAATGTGACCACGGGAAAGCGCCTCCTTCACGTACTCCTCCATGGCCTCATTCTCTGCAACCGACAGTGGATAGACCCTGCCACGAGGAGGAACGGCACCAGGTTGTAAAACTATGGCACAATCGTAAGGGCGATGCGGGGGTAGGAACCCAGCGCGCACCTTATCGAATACATCCCGGTACCCCTCGTATTCAGGAGGCAACATAGAGTCTGAGGAGGTACACAACAACTTGACAGGCCCATGGATGCAACTAGCCCCACACTGTGGTGACCACGAGAGGATCTCGGCCGATCTCCAATCGAAAGTCGGATTATGCTTCTGGAGCCAGGGGTACCCCAAGACCACCGAGTAGTGTGGAGACGAAATGACCTGATGGCAGGCCGACTCCCTGTGAACCACCCCAATGGCTATCCCCACTGGAAGGGTCTCATGAGTCACGTGCAACAGCTGGAGGGGTCTGCCGTCTATCGCCTCGAGAACCAGTGGGGAAATTCGAGCCTGCAGAGGAATGGAGTTGGCGGCAGCGAACTTACTATCAATGAAAAATCCATCAGCACCAGAGTCCACCAATGCCTGGGTCGTCACCGAGCCCCCGACCCAGGAGAGAACAACGGTGATCAGTGGTTTATCAGCATGGGAAACTGGGGACGAAGAGACTCCACCCAAGATCTGCCCCCGACAGGATCTCAGGTGTGAGAGTTTCCCGGACGGTTCGGACATGCCAACCGAAAATTCCCACCGAGACCACAGTACATGCATCGGCCCTCGCGTCTCCGGAATACCCTCTCCCCCTCGGACAGGCGAGCAAACCCCAGCTGCATGGGTTCACCCCCAGGTAAGTCACCTCCAGGAGGCGTGGGAGGAGAGGGAGGCATGGGTGGGACAGCAAACGTAGGCGACAATCTGTTAGGAGACCTCCGCAGGCTCTCCTTAAAGGAAGGTCTCTCCCTGAGTCTGGTGTCAATCAATATCAGGAAAGAAATAAGAGCCTCGAGCTCCACTGGTAGGTCCTTAGCCGCAACCTCATCCTTCAAGTCATCCGAGAGACCATGGGAGAAAGCAGCGACCAGAGCCTCATTATTCCAGCCCACCTCTGCTGCCAGGGTACGAAACTCAATGGCGTATTCGGCTACCGATCGTGAACCCTGTCTGACAGACATAAGGAGCTTCGCAGCAGAGCGAGCCGGTACATCGAATACCTTCCGAAGAGAAGCAACAAAACCGGAAAACTCGGCAACCACCGGATTGTTGTTCTCCCATAAGGGGCTTGCCCAGGCCAAGGCCTTGTCCGAGAGCAGCGAGATCAAGAAGCCCACCTTTTTTTTTTTTAATCTTAATTTTTCTTTATTGTTTTCCAAGAAATAGGCATATCTACAGATTTATATATGTTTACATAGCTATAGTTTACATTGTCTGGTACAGTTACATTGTATTTCTACATATAGCCAAGCATATTTCATTTAAATTCCTTAATTTACCCCATCCCCTCCCTCTCTTCTCCCCCCTCCCACCCTCCCTATTAATATTATAAATTTATTTATAAGAAAGTAGAGGCAGATATCTTGGTCTAAATTGTCTTTTGTTTGGTTGACAGGGGGTACAAAGAAAAGGAGTAGATTAAAAAAGAGCGCGAAAAGAGAGATAAAAAAACACAATAACGGAAAGAGGGTCTAATCTCAAAGACCTAGAAAGGGAATCCAGCATATCCAAAGCTGGAGAGAGCGCTATTAGATTAATTTATCCTTGTCATTCGGTTTTATCATCTACTGGAGTAAAAGGGGGTTTGTGATACCCCTATAGAGACTATCTCTCTACAGATATTCCCATTTCTGTCAGCCAAGGCTCCCACACTCTTCTAAATCTGTTGTAATTTCCTTGCTTAATAAAGGCCACCCTCTCGCACCAAATCAGAGCATTGATGTTTTCAACCCAGTTCTCGACTGTTGGAGGAACATGCGCTTGCCATCTCTGTGCTATTAGCTTCCGAGCTTGGAAAAGGCACCTAAGCACGCTTTCCAGTGCTCCTGCAGGGATTCTGTGTTCTTCCGTGTCCCCTAGTAGACAGGTTCTGGCCTCGGCTCTAAAGAGGTCTTAAAGATCTTATTAATCCTATTTATCACTTCTATCCAATATCTAAAAAGCTTGGGGCATCTCCAGAACATGTGGATAAAATCTCCAGTTGCTTTGCATCTGGGGCATTCATCGTTTACATTCCAGCCTAATACAAACATTTTTTTAGGGGTGTAATAGACCCTGTGCAGTAGAAATAGATGGGACAATCTCTGCGCAGGGGCAATTGACACCAATGTTCCTCTCTGTAAGATTTGGTTCCACTGCTCAGAGGTTAGCAATCCAATGTCTCTTTCCCATCTTTCTCGACTTTTAGAGACCCCAGTTTGACTTATGGCTTTAGCCCCCAATTTCCCGTACAGTACAGAAATTTGACCTTTTGTAATATTAGTCTGAATCATTTTAAGGAGCTCAGGGATATGGGTCCTAACCATCGGATGGATCTTGAATTGGGTTTGGAGGGCGTGCCTGACTTGTAAATATTTAAAGAATGTTTTATTTGGTATGTTAAATTCACTCCTCAATTTCGAAAACGTTTTAATTAAGTCACCCTCATACATATGTAATACCCGTGTTATCCCCTGATTCTCCCAGATCTTAGGGATTTCAATATCTTTAAGTTCTGTCAAGTTTTCATTATGCCCAAGGGGGGCATACTCAGTTACACCGGTATATCCCAGCAAAGCTTTAGTAGTTTGCCACACCTTGTTGATTAGCTTTACAGTTGGGCACTGATAGTGAAGTGAGTCTGCCTCCAGGGCTTCTATTAGGATTTTATGTGGGGACCTTAATAGGATTAATCTAAAGTCGTTATTGCCCGAATTTTGAATACCACAACCCACCATGTGTTGCAGCTGAGATGCCAAAAAATATGTTCTAGGGTGTGGGACCGCCATCCCCCCCTCCTTCACCGGGAGCTGCATAGTCTGTAATCTAATTCTGGCCTGGCCTCCCTTCCACATTAACTCCCTGAATAATGTTTCCATTCGTTTGAACCATATTTGGTTCACCCAAATTGGAGAGTTTGTGGAGAACGTACAGTATCTGGGGTAGCCAGATCATTTTTATCAGGTTGCATCTCCCAGCTACAGAGAGGGGGAAGCGGCCCCAAGCATCCTTCTTTAATCTCAGTCTCAACAATAGTGGAGCTATATTATTAGTGGTGTACTCCTTAACTTCACTAGTGATCCAAACCCCCAAATATTTCAATTTTGTTGATATTTTCAGCTGGGGCATTTCAGCGATTGTCTGAACCCCCAGCGGATCTAATGGGAGTAGGGCCGACTTATCCCAATTCACACTTAGCCCCGAGAATCTTCCAAACTCCTTAATCATTTGGACCACTGTAGTCAACGAGCTATCCACGTTTCCTATAAAAAACAGGACATCGTCCGCAAAAAGCGATATCTTGTCCTCCTCTGTACCCCTTCTAAATCCTTGTATGTCTTTATTTAATCTGGTTTTGATAGCAAGAGGTTCCATAGCAAGTGCGAACAGGAGCGGTGAAAGGGGACAGCCCTGTCTCGTCCCTCTCTCAAGCTCAAATATATCTGAGACTTCACCGTTAATTTTAATTTTTGCTCGTGGTTCGCTGTATAGGAGTTTGACCCACTTAATAAATGTTGGGCCAAATCCAAAGCTTTCTAATACCTTCCATAGGTATGGCCACTCGATACTATCAAAAGCTTTAGCGGCGTCTAAAGCCAGCAGAGCTCTAGGGCCCTCATTGTCAATGGGGATCTGTATATTTAAGAAGGCTCTTCTGATGTTTTTGCTAGTTGACCTGTTTGGAATGAATCCTGATTGATCAGAGTGGATAAGGCTCTCAATACACCCTTTTAAGCGATCTGCCAGTACTTTGGCAAGGATTTTTGCATCTGTACAGAGCAATGATATTGGGCGGTAGGAAATCGGGTCTAGTTTATCCTTTCCCTCTTTATGGATTACAACAATCGTTGCCTCCATCATGGAGGAGGGAAGCTGCCCTTCTAAAAAAGCACTTTTCAATGTCTGAAGTAATTCTGGTAGCAAAGCTCCACCAAAGCGCCTATAGATCTCTATTGGGAGGCCGTCCGGGCCGGGTGCTTTGTGGCTGGACATCCCCGCTACTGCCCTCTGTAATTCTTCCAATGTAACTGGAGAGTCCAACCTTTCCCTATCTTTATCTGATAGTGTTGGAGTTGGGGTTCCCTGGAAGAAGATTTCCATTCCTTCGTTTCCTCCCCTTGATTTGTAGAGAGATTTATAAAAGCCGTGGAATATTTGTCTTATCTCATTACCGTCCGTAGAGATATCACCTGTTAAGGACCTAATTGCCAAAATATTTGAAGAGGGGGAGTTGGCCCGAGTCAACAAGGACAAAACTCGCCCCACTTTCTCCCCCTCCCCAAATTGGGTTTGTCTTTGAAATATTCGATGGTTCTCTGCCTTTCTCATAGTAGCCATTTTATAGACCTTCTGTTTGTCGAGCCACTCTCTTTGCCTGCTTGGGGACGGGGTCTCAATATATCTTTGTTCGGCTACCATCACTTCCCTTCTAAGGTCCTCCTCCCATATCCTAGACTCTCTCTGTACCCTTGCCACTCTCTGGATTAGCAAACCCCTCAAATAGGCCTTCAGCGAATCCCAGACCACTCCAGGCTTTGCCGAGCCTGTGTTTATGTCGACATATTCTTTCAGGCTATTTAACAGCTCCTGTGAGTCTCCCAACAGCTCAAGCCAGTATGGACTAATTTTCCACTCTCTTTGAGAGGTGTTCTTACTCCTCCTAATCACTAAGTCCAATGGTGAGTGGTCTGAGATTCCCCTTGGCCCATATTCTATCTTCTCAACCATGCCCAGAGCCAACTCGTTTCCTAAGGCCATGTCGATTCTGGACAAAGTAGCATGGGAGCTAGATAGACAAGAATACTGTCGGATACAAGGATGTCGGGTACGCCAAATGTCCTTTAATCCCATCTCATCCAGAAATTGGGCCAGTCGGCTCCCTTGTTCCATATTTGAATCGTATGTCGAAGGGAATCTGTCATAGGCTCTGTCTAGCACTTCATTATAGTCTCCCACTGCTATTAAGGGAATGTCAGTTTTGTCTAACATAAATTCCACCAATTTCTGTAGGACATCAAACTTAAATGGGGGGGGGGATATAAATATTGGCGATAATATACTGCTTATTTTCAATAGAGCAGGCCAGGAGCACATACCGCCCCTGCTCGTCTATCCAGCTTCTCTCACATGTAAATGGCACACCTTTCCCCACCATTATGCTCACTCCTCTCGAATATGAGGAGTGTACAGAATGGTAGCGAAACGGGAATTTTCGTAGACCCAATTGGGTCATCGTGTCCTTGGTCAGGTGTGTCTCCTGTAAGCAGAGTATCCCTGGCCCCCTTCCTTCCATTGAGGCCAGCACCAGTGCTTTCTTAGTGGGGTCCCCTAGCCCTCGTACGTTCCATGATTTAATCCTCAAAGCCATGGACTAAATAAAGTAGCAATGACATAAAATAAGATAGCATAACATAGAGCAGCCGATTTTTTTTCTCATCTCCTTCTTCTCTCTCTCTCTCTTTCCCCATCCCTCTGCCACTTAACAAAACCAAGACCTCTCCTCTCCTCTATGATGACCAAGATGCCTCTTTCCCCCAAAATTCCCTCCCACTTTTCCCCTCCCCCCTCCCAACCTCCCCCCCTCCCCAATCCCCCCTTCCCCCTGCCCACCTGGGCTCCCCATAGGGTTTCACCTGTGGCCTCACCACCCTCACCTAACCGCACCCATACTCCCATTCTCACACTTGTTCGCCTCTCTCCCTCAGCAGAGAAGCGAGAACCTCTCATCTCCCCCCCCACCCCCATCTCCCTAGTCAAATTCCGAGCCTCCATCTCTCAGGGTCGGAAAAGAGAATGTCTGCTTTCCCCCCCCTCCCCAAAGAGGGAAGAAAAAGAAGAGAAAAAAAAAAAAAAAAAAAAGGGGGGGGAAATGGGAAAAAAAAAAAAAAAAAAAAGGGGGGGGGGAATGAAGAAAGAAGAAAGGAGAAGAGGGACTCCACAGTTGATCAGATTAATCCAGTTATCGATCAATTTTTCAACCTACGTAAATTGGGGTCATTAGCATAATAAGAGTGAACATAGTGCACCCCCACCCCCCAGTTAGTTGGGTAAACCAATTATCTGTCTATGTGATAGCTCAGGCAGACTGGAGCCTCTAATAATATATAGATAAACATAATACAACTATATAAAAAAAATAAAGTGTCAATCAATTCAAAACTACACCCTCTATAACCCAAATAACCCCCATCCCCTTACAAAAAAAGGGAAGGGTCCCCCCCCCTTCCCCCCCCCCCCACCACCCACACCCCTCTCCCTGTAACAAGAAGAGAAAACCTCAAAATAGTGAAATGTTTAGTGCCATTAATCTTATAGTGCAAAAAAAATTTTTTGTATACCCAATCGAACTATAAAAAAAAAAAAAAAAAAAAACCCCAAACAAGCTAATTGTCTGTAGATATAAGGACTTAAGAGCTCAAATAGATTGAGATCATTGGCAATATACCAGTGAACATTATATGGCTATATAAGTAACAATAAGTGACAATAGGTACGTATCACACCCTCCCCCAAAAAAAAAAAAAAAAAAAAAAGGGGGGAAAAAAAACAAAATTTTTTTTTTTTTTAATATATATTTTCCTTGTCTTCAAAAACCTCCCCCTCCCCCCCTCTCCCTTCCCCCTCTAATAAAAAAAAAAAAAAAAAAAACAAAACGACAAAGAATAAATAAATAAATGAAACACCCCCCCCCCAAAAAATAGTGAGTCATTATAGTGTTGTTATTCTGTAGTATTATTCTCCTTGTGTAATCAATCAAATTATGAGAAAAAAAAGAAAAAAAAAAAAAAAGGAAAAAACCCCCACAAAATAGTGAGTCTTTATAGTGTTATAGTGTTATTCATCTTATAGTGTTTTTCTCCTTTTTTTTTGTAGACGATCAAGTTGTGAGAGAGAAAAAAAGGGAAATTATTTCCGTAGCATAGCTACTCCCTAAAAAAGAGAAAAAAAAAGAAAAAAAAAAAAAAAAAAGGGAAAAATAGTGTCCCTTCAAAAAAAATAAAAAAAGGGGGGAGACATATAGTTATGTTGTATTAATGTCTAGAGATCCTTGCTGTTTGCCTCCAGCCATTGTGCCACCTCTGCCGGTGAGTTGAAAAAAAAAGTCCTGCCCAGGGCTGTAACCCGTAGCCGGGCCGGATACTGTAAGGCATATATCACCTTGTGGTGCTGTAGGGTGCGTTTTATTTGTGTAAATTCAGCTCTGCGTTTTTGCAAATCAGGGGAGAAATCGGGGTAAAATGAGATTCTCACTCCCTTATACATAATATCTCCCATTTCCCTGGCTTTTTGAAGCAGAGTGACTTTATCACCATAATAAAAAAACTTGAAGAGTAATGATCTAGGGCGGCCTCCTTCCTGCAGGGGTTTGAAGGGAACCCGGTGAGCCCTCTCAATAGAAAAAAAGGGTGAGAAAGTGGCCGGGCCAAAAATTTCCCTGAGCCAGCCCTCCATGAAGGATATAGTGTTGGGCCCCTCACTCCGTTCCGGGAGACCGATCACTCGAATGTTATTCCTTCGAAGCCTGTTCTCAATTTCGTCTAATTTAGCTGCTTGTTGATTCGTTTTCTCCTGTAAACCCCTGGTTCGTTCTCGAACGGATACAGGGTATCCTCCACTGTGCTCACTCATTCTTCCAGGGTGGTAACTCTTTCAACAGTTTTGCGCATATCCTGATGTATTGAGACGAGCTCATCACTCAGGTTCTTTAGCTGGTTATCAAAGCCCATCATGTATTCTTTACAGTCATTGACAGCTCGCAGGACATCCCTCAATGTGGGCTCTTCTACTAGTTCAGGGCCGGGTAAGGTAGTAAGGTCAGGTATCACAAGCGTAGCCAATGCAGCCGCGGCTCCATGTACCTCCCCCCCAAGTCCTTTAGTAGTAGTCAGGGCTTTAGTCCCAGTTAGATTTGTGGGGTTGGTTGATTTGGGAGCCGCCGACCCCTGACTTTTCCTAACCCCCGATGAACCTGCGGAACCCTTGGGCTGTATGGCTGGTGGTGATGGACCTCCTTTAGTGGGCGTTTGAGATATGGGCTGAGATGGGTGAAAATAACGGTCAAGTTTAGCCGCTGCAGCCTGGCTACCCTTCTCTTTTCCCCTAGTGGACCGTGTGGTAGGGGCTCCCTCTGAGTTTTGCTGGTCCTCAGGCCCACGTTTATTAGTCATGGTAAACATGGAGGAAAAGAAAGACACAGAAATACAAAACAAAATGCCCCTGCTATAATAAGAGAGAAGGGGAGGGGGGACAGATCTCTCGGGGGCTCCCAAAGACCTATCAAGAACCCCTGTATCACCAAAGTTCACCCCCTTGGGTTTGAATGGACTGCCGATTATAATATGCACAGGTAGTTTATATAGCTTAAGCACCCTATACTCTGTCTAGCAGTCTATGCAGCAGGCAAATTAAATGCAAAAAAAGAAAAAAAGCCCCAATAGAGTTAGTTGTTTCCTTTTCCCCTTGCTCTTTGCAGAAGATAGTCTATTATTAACAATAGGGAAGAAGCACACAGATTCAACAATGTTTCTAATGCAATGGGCAGTAAGCGCAGAGAGCCATCAAAGAGCATTGAATACTTGTCCCCTGCACGCTTCAGAAGTTGTCTCCTTACCAATACCCTCGTATGTGATGTGATTCTTTCCTCCTTTGCCTTTATGCAGTCCTCTGGCAGCTCTAATGATAGCACTGACGGCGCGAATCGTTTCCTCCAGCTCACCTTCCCAGCTCCCTGGGATCTCTCCCCCGCTCTCAGTGACTCAGTCGGGTCCCGATCCTCGCTGTGAAGGGAAACAACACCCAGCAGCCTCTTGTGTGTATTCGAATCTCGCGAGATTTCACGGGGATCTCGGGCAGCTCCGTGGTTTCGAGTACCTCCGTACACCCCCTCGATCCTCTGCTCGGTGAAGACTGCTCTCAGTCTCTTCCAGCCCCAAAGCCACTCCACGATCTGGTAAAGCAGCCCAACGTCCGGAGGCTGAGTAAGAATGCTCCAAACCTCCAGTGTCCGTGCGTTACTAGATAAACCAGCAGTGTCAGCAGCAGTGTATAGGAGCACAGAGAGAGTTCAACAGGTAACAGCTGCGAAAGATTTATATATTAGACTCGAACAGCCCAAACAGCAGAAAAAATATAGTACTGATCAAAAATGCACTATGATGCTTTAAAGTCTCAACTCCTGGGGGGGATAAGGGCTCAGACCAGGATCCGAGTTTAAGTGCATTATATCGGCATAGTTTTCAGCTTGATAGGGGGGGAGAAGGAGGCTCTCATCTGCTCACTCCGCTCACTCCAACACTCTCACTCCCTCCTGCATCCGGCCACCAAGAAGCCCACCTTTGATCTCTCAGTAGGAAAGGCATGTGGCAGCAACTCGAAATAAATGCCCACTTGGTTTAAGGAAACCTCGGCACTGAGTTGGCTCTCCCCCAAAGCGCTGCGGAAGGGGGGCAGAACCGGTCATACCCCGAGACGCCGCAGGCGCAACAACAGGTGTCGGGGTAGACTCTGGCGCAACAAACGAGCGGCAGTAGGAGCGGACCCAGGAGCGACAAACCGGCCTGTCGGCAATGGAGCGAGATGAGCCGTGCGTGCAAGCAGGGTTTGCAAAGCCTGAGCGAACTGACCCAGCAGGCGATCCTGCTGATCCAGTCTGGCAACCAGCATGGGTAGCGAAGGTGGCCCTGTACCGTCAGAATTCATGGCTTGGTCCTAATGTCACGGAAGCATAAATCAGACGTACAACAACAGATAAATGAAATAGGAAGGCTTTATTAAAAACCAAACAGCAAGGTTAAAGTCCAAACGGATGATCAAACAGTAAGCAGAGTCTTCCACCGGAGCCAGGGATCAGGAGCCAGAAGGATAGTCCGAACAAAGCCAGGGATCAGGAGCCAGAAGAGTAGTCCGTGGAAGCCGGGTCGGTAACCAAAAGCAGCAGCACAATCTCAGGAGCATGTGTATACAAGAGGACCAAGCAGGGAAATGAAGCAACAGACCTCCTATATATATGCAAGGCATCCAGCTCCTCCCAGTGGGAAGGAGGAGCCGCAGGGTGTGGTAAGTTATAAGAAGCCCAGGAACCAATATGGCCGCCAGCACATGTCAGATGAAAGAAGCCTGCAGAGAGGTAAGACCATGACAACATCCCATGATGCATTGTAACACACTGACATTCACAGACATGCCTAGGCATGATGGGAATTGTAGTTCCTGAACAACTGGAGGGCCGTAGTTTGAAGACCCATGCCCTAGAGGTATAAACTGGCATAAAGCCTGAACCTAGGGGATATATAAACTGCATCCTGGATGCAACCAGGGAATTTAACTTGCCTACTGTCACAGTATGCATGTTCTCAAATAAACATTATGGCCCGGATTCACAGACATCGGTGCATATTTATGCCAGCGTAGCGTATCTTTTTTAGGCTACGCGGCGCAGAGCAGCAAGCACAGTATTCACAAAGCACTCGCTCCCACTCTGCTTACCTGTAAAATCCTTTTATTTGTGTACATCATGAGACACAGAGCTCCCGCCCCTCTTCTTGGTATACTATTTGCTCTGCTACAAAAACTGAGGTACTCCCAGTATGGGAGGGGTTATATAGGGGAGGGGACTTCCTGTCTTTGGTGTGCCAGTGTCCATCGCCTAAAGGTAGGCCTATAGGCCCGGATTCAGAAAGGAGATACGACGGCGTATCTCCAGATACGCCGTCGTATCTATGAGTCTGGCCAGTCGTATCTATGCGCCTGATTCATAGAATCAGTTACACATAGATTTCTACTAGATCCGACCGGCGTAAGTCTCTTACGCCGTCGGATCTTAACTGCATATTTACGCTGGCCGCTAGGGGCGTGTACACTGATTTACGCCTAAAATATGTAAATCAGCTAGATACGTGAATTTACGAACGTACACCTGGCTGACGCAGTACAGTTACACCGTTTACGTTAGGCTTTTCCCGGCGTAAAGTTACCCCTGCTATATGAGGCGTATATGCGGCGTACCAATGTTAAGTATGGCCGTCGTTCCCGCGTCGAATTTTGAAAAATTACGTTGTTTGCGTAAGTTGTCCGTGAATGGGGCTGGACGTCATTTTACATTCACGTCAAAACCAATACGTCCTTGCGGCGTACTTTGGAGCAATGCACACTGGAAATTCCACGGACGGCGCATGCGTCAATCACGTCAGGTCATGGTTAATTTATATAACACACGCCCACCTCTTCACAATTTGAATTAGGCAGGCTTACGCCGGCCTATTTACGCTACGCCGCCGCAACTTTCTTTTGAGAATACGGCACTTGCCTGTAAAAGTTGCGGAGGCGTAACGTAAATAGGATACGTTACGCCCGCACAAAGATACGCCATTCTACGTGAATCTACCCCATAACCTACATAGTTATTACTATGCAGCTCTGTGTCCCGTGATGTACTCAAAGATAGGATTTTTATAACAGCTTACCTGTAAAATCCTTATTTTCAACATTAGGGAATATAGGTCCTTTTATGAGAATGGGGAAGAAGGACAGTTCACAATGTAAGAGCTAGTTTCCATCCTGCTAAGTCTTTTTCTGCATTATTTCAATATATGTCCTCCGGAGGAACGGAGATGATTGGACTGACCTGCCCTCAGTGCGAGGAACTGTCCGTCAAGATTTTGACTTTCGCCCGTTGCCAGAGATGCCGGGCCTATTTGTTTGTTGCCACATCACCCGTTAAGACTCCAAGGGAGTACAGGGTGAATTTCATCACAGCTGCTGTCACCACGGAGGAGTAACCCACCAGGCCGGAGCCAACCCCATCAGTGGAGCTCGTAGAGCTGGAGACTTCCAACATAGGGGTCATCTCCATTTCATCAACCTGACCTTGCGATCGGCTACCCCGCCACCTTGCTCCCCGGCAGTAAGCCCTATGACCGAAGATGACCCAACCAGCGAGACCAGCTTATCGGACGTGACCAGCTTATCGGACGTGACAAAAATTACAGGTCGACAAACACTTCGGAGACCACCCCAATCCACAGCAATCTCCGTGTGGCGTACCTCAATCGAAGTGGGACCTGTTCCAGCCTCCCGCGGCTGCGGTCGAGGCCTTACCCTCCAGCCACTCCTCGCTGGATCGACCCAAAGATCCCACAGCCAAACCTTGCAACTATATACCTGCGGAGGAGCTGCACTCCTCCGAGCTTGATTCTGTGTCTGAAGATGAGGACACACTAGAAAGTTTATTTGAACCAAAGTTCCCGGAATCGCAAGGCCTTGGAGGATCCCGTGTCATTCCCGGTACTCGGAGAAGGAAGAAGCGCTCCGGCCAGAGCGCATCCCGTGGGTCTCAACAACCATCCGTGAATGTTCCGCAGCTAACCTGGGGAGTCGTGAGTCCATTTCTGTTCCCACTGTCCCACTCACCACCCCTGTGCCCCTTGGTGCTCCCATATTGAGAAGGGCACCGGATGCTTTAGTGCTGCCGGGACGAGGAGACCCGCGGAACCTACCCAATTTGGCTCGCTTACAGCGTGTGGTAGTGCAACGGGTTGCTACCGAGTATGGATATGAATACCCATACATTACCAGATTGATCAGGAGAGGGAGGGATGGTTTCGAAACGCTGTATGGGACCGCTTAAATGTCCATGAGAAAGAGCGGGAGACCCCTTATGCTTTTGCCTGTGTGGGGAAACGTTTTCAAAACTGTCTCAGAGATTGGAGCTGGGGCAGACATATCTACAGGAACCGGGTTGTATTGAAGTGTCCGGGAAAGAGGATCAGACCTTGTCGGTCTCATCGACCACTGCAAGAGGGGACACTGTTATTTTACCTGACCGCCTATTTTATAAGTAAAATACATGTGGGCTTTGCATAGCTTACTAACCTTGAAGAAGTTTGGACAAGGGTTTTGCCCCATTCAGTTTTGGTTTTTCTCCCAGTTTTCCCCTTTTCCCCCTGGCCTCTCCGGATCCACATCAGAACTATTGTGAAAACTTTGGAGGGGTTGGTTCAGTCAGTTAGAGGGGGTCTCTTGCCAGCTTCTCACAGCAGTACAGGAAGATTCAACAATAAAGGAATTGTTCTACCCTTTTTTACTTCCCTTTTTCTGGCTTTTCTTCGCACTTGAATTGGACTGCTGCAGTACCAGTAAAACTGGGAGGGGTGGATTTACACCCTGGCAAATGTCTATGCCCCCAATGTGAATCCGGTTAAATACATGAGTAAAATTCTAACAAAACTAAAAGATTTTAGGTAGGGCATGTGGTGTTGATGGGGGACTTTAACCTATGCATGAACCCCGGTACTCGATAGTACGTCCTGGCACAGGGGACTAAGTGTGAGCAGTTTAAAAGAATGGAAAAAACGAATGTCACATAATCAAATGGTCGATGTATGGCGAATCCTTCATCCTAAATTCGTGACTACACGTTTTTCTCCCCTGTGCACGGGACGTACTCAAGGATAGACTATATCCTCATAGACCATAGACTTCTTGAGAGGGGAATTGAGGTCACGACGATCTCAGACCACGCCCCATAACTATAACAATTTGCACATCTATACAGAAATTTTTACCCACCAGAGTGGAGACTGGACGAAAGTCTATTGGGAGATGAGGATGTAGTCAGTAGAGTACAAAAGGAATTGGAATCGTACTTTCGGGAGAATGACACAGAGGGGATCTTTGGGCCTCCCTCTGGGACGCTCACAAAGCCTACATAAGAGGGATCTTTATTGCAGAAGGGGCAAGGAAAAAAGAAAGAAAGAACTAGGAAACTAAATCATTAATGGAAGAAATACATAAGTTGGAACAAGACCATAAAACACAGGGCCAAAAGAGAGAAATACTCCACGAACTGACTTTAAAAAGAGACGAATATAAAGCCCTCTCAGAGCAAGAAACCAGGAAGTCAATGGATAGTGTGGTGAGAGAAAGATACGTATGGGGAATAAATACAGCAAGAACTTAGTCAGAATGGTACAAAAAAAGAAAACTAGAAATTTCATTGAAAAAAAAAAAAAAAAAAAAAGAACGGGGAGCCCGTCCATGCGACAAGCGAAATAGCCGAAGTCTTCAGAAGTTATTATGAAGGCCTATACGCTGTACAACAAAAGTCTTGGGACCCTGGGGAGAAAGAGGTCAAAATAAGAGAAGTACTACAAAAGCTAACTTGCCAAAGATAGATGATCAGGAAACTGCAAAAAATGGACAAACTCATAACAGAGGAGGAAATTAGTTGCGCCCTAAAAAATTCCGTCAAGGGGAAAAGCCCAGGGCCAGATGGCTTTACGACCTTTTACTTACAAAAGTTTAGCGCCATCCTGGTACCTAGACTCTGCCATTATTTTAACGGGCTGGGGGTAGATTATGAGATGAGCAGGGACCATTAGCAGCAACTATCACAGTTATAAAAAAAGAGGGAAGGATAATAACGCTCTGCTCTGGCTTCAGGCCCATTTCTTTACTGAATGCAGATACCAAAATTGTATGCTAAACATCCTGGCCGAACGCTTGAAGGGGATAATGACAGCCATGGTCCATTCAGACCAGGTTGGCTTTATACCTGGTAGGGAGGGAAAGGACAATGGGGTCAGGGCACTCCTCCTCCTCCGGCAAATTAAAGAAAAAGGGACCCCCGGTCTATTCCTGTCTGTGGATGCTGAAAAAGCGTTTAACAGGGTAGACTGGGGGTTCATGATGCAAACATTAGTAAATATAGGAATTGGCCCCAGGATGATTGAGTGGATTAAAACACTGTATTTCCACCCCTGTGCAAAGGATTAAAATTAATGGGACCTTATCCGCACCCCTTCGAGATGAGGAACGGGACCAGGCAGGACCCTCTCCTATTCGCTCTATCATTGAGCCACTTCTTGCAATGGTGCGGAACAATCCTGACATTAGCGGAGTAAAAGTAGGAGAGGAGGAGCATAAATTGTCTGCTTTTGCCGACGACATTTTATTTTTTTATAAGTAGCCCAAGAACTACACTCCCTAATTTAATGATACATTTAAAACAATATGGTGAGGTCTCTAATTTTAAAATGAATGTATCCAAAATGGAGATCTTGAATGTTAATATTCACAAGGAGGAAGAACGACATCTTCAAAAGGAGTTTAACTTCTCTTGGCAGAAAGAGATAAATTACTTGGATGTAAAAAAAATTTACAGAATAAACTTTATCCCCCTGTTAGATGAAATCAAACGAGAAATTAAAAATATATATAACAGACCACTCATGGTTTGGAACGATAAATGTTGTAAAAATGGTCTTAGTCCCAAAAATCTTATATAAATTTCAAATGGTTGCCTTGCCTCAGTCTTACATTAAAATAATAAACTCTCTATTAATGAAGCTTCATTTGGAAAAATAAAAAAACATAGGATCTCCGCTCAAGTACTAACAACTGAATAAGAAAAGGGGTGGTTTGGCTGTTCGGACATCAGAAAATATTACTATGCTTCGGTTCTCTCACGGGGTTATTGAGTGGGCAAAAGAGACTCATGACAAAAGATGGATTAATATCGAATGCGCACTAGCAAGGGCACAATTAGGGAGATTAATTTGGAACCCACCACAATATAGAACCTTACACACGTCTACATACGCAATTACACTTAATGCACTAAGATTTGGGATAGAATACATAACAATTAAAGTTAAAATTTAACTCCCCACTTATAGACCTAAAAGATAATGAATATTTCGCACCAGGGACAAAAGGGGTGGGGGGAAATTGGATAGAAATAGAACACAGGTAAGGGATATAATTCAAAAGGTAAAATTTTGGCACTTCACGAGATTAAATCCAAGATAGAATTCATGATGCTGGACGAATGGCGATATCTACAGCTATCACTATTTATTAAGCGCCTACCGCAACCTTTGCGCTCACGGGAGGAGTACACAACGGTGGAACAACTTCGTTTAACTGAAAGTTCTAGGGGTAACATCTCTTAAATTTACAGATTTTTGTTGAAAGCGGATGTGCCGGAAACGCTAAAATATATTCAACAATCGGAAAGAGAACTAGGAGTCCCAAGGGGGAAAACGACAGTAGGAAGAATACTTAACCTGACCCATACCTCGGCAGATGATGTAAAGACTGCCGAGATTAATTTTAACTGTATTACGGGTTGGTATGCTACCCCAGACAAAACTAGTAAATTCAGAGAAGGGCAGTCAGCGGAATGCTGGAGAGGGTGTGCTGCAAAGGGGAACGATGTCCCACCTATGGTGGGACTGTCCGAAAATAAAAAATTACTGGAAAAAAATCCTGGCATTGATTAAGGTTATAACCAAGAAAGAGATAGAAGAGGACCCATGGGTTGTTCTTTTCCATGGGGGAGAAGAGACCCTAAAAGAATATAAAAGATCCTGACTCCCCATCTGCTTAATGCAGCCAAGCGTTGATACCAAAGAAATGGAGGGAGGTGGAAAGCCCAAAAGTTTGGGAGTGGATGGATTCTGTTGAGGACACATATAGGAGGGAGGAGTTGAAGTACAGGGCGGAGGAGGATGAGGTAGGTGTCCAGGGACAATTGGGGTAATTTTGGAAATATTTAAAAAAAACTTGGAGCTTTGCGGAAAATCTGAGAGAACAATGAGGAAGATACAGCTGTTGATTAGGTTTAATTTTGCAAATGTGGAGTCACGAGATGGTGGGGGTGGGGGGATGGGGGGGATTGGTGGGGTTGGGGGGATATGGGATTGGTGGGGGGGAGAGGGGGTATTTGGGTTGGTAACGCAGGCTTAACTTTTCTTATTTTCTGCTGCTTATGTTTATATACTTTCTTTAAAAAAAAAAAGGGACAAGCATATAAAACTTATTCAAATAATTCATCTTTCCGCATATGATGCTAAATTTCTATGGAGACGATGGGGGTCCATCTTCCATGAGAAAGTCACCAAGAGTGTTAAGTCGAAAAAACAAACAAAAAAAAAACGTTACATTGCAGGACAGAAATGTTATTTCTTTTGTATTTTATATTCTTGCAACAGAGATTATTGCTCAAGCACTTACATTTAGGACTCCCTGGGAGGAAAGCAAACTTTGCGTTCAGACGTGAGTGTGCAGTTTCGATTCTGACCTTGGAGGTTGTACATAGATAATAAATTATATTGATATGTCAGGATGTGTATTTTGTATGCCTTTTTGCATTTTTCCTATGCAGGTTTTTCTGGACCCACCTACTATCAACACTGCGGAGAATGGGCAGCTAGATAGATAGGGTTGTGTATGTTTGTATGTCTTATGTTATTTAAATGATGTATACAATGTTTTGGATTCTGTCCTTTATTCTTTTCCTCCTTTTTTCTATCTGGTTTAGCAAGTATCAGGCTGGCATTCAGGCTTGAATGCCTTATGACACTGGGGACAGTGTCATTTCAAGTGGGGGGGGAGTATGTAGCTCCCCCTTACTTTCAGTATGGGCACTACGCTTCTGTCATTCCTGAACTGTCCTGTAGGTCAGTCTGCGCTCCAGGGGTGTCGTTTCCACCCCTGGGCGACAGGTGGCACTAGAGGGGTTCTGGCAGAGCCACTTTTCCCCAGCAGCCAATTAGGGGAGTTTTCCCTCGTGGGGCATGCTGGGGGAGGGTATATCTGTGGCAGACGCCATTTTGTGTGGTTCTTCCCGCGGGTTCCAGGTGCGGCACCCACCTTTAGGGTGTGCGCATCCAACGGGCCCTGGCGATGGCCTACCAGGCCGGGGGTTGCATGCTACGTGGAGTTCCATGTTCCTGAAAGGGGCCCCAGTGACTTACTGGGTCCCCAGTTCTATTGAAGAGATCCCAGGCTGGGTGCCGCTCGATTGGGGGATCGGCTTGAGGAGAACCCGGAGGCAGGTTGTCCAATAGGGCTTGAACGAACCATCAGGGATCTGGTGACCGGGCTACTGACAGGTACACTTCAGCTGTCACCCAGTGACCTCAGCTTAATCTACTGGGAGGATTCGCTCAAATCCATTCAGCTCATCCAAGTATTAGACCTGTGGCAGAGGCCTGTTCCTCCCAGAAACCTAAAGTGACACTTCGACTGCCAGGCTTGTGGCAGGAGTCTGTCCGGGGGCACTTCACTCACTCTGGCTAGAGTGGCGACGAACTGCAATTGATACTACTGAGAGCAGGATTGCTTGGTTCATATCCAGGCCTGATACTGCAAAGTTCTCCCTTGCTTCATCAACCTTTTCTCCCTATTTGATGTTGGCCATGTTGGGCCTGGAAATAAAGCATTTGAAAACCTTCCTTCATTGACTGGACATTCGCTCACTACTCTATTCATCAACTACACCCCTAGACAACACGGAGGTAACTTAATACGCCGATCCCAACAACAATCAGCGGCTCCTTTGGGGGTAGCGCTACACAGTTATAAAAATACCATTTTCTTTTTCATACATCACGGGACACAGAGCTCCATAGTAATAACTATTTGGGATGTCCCAAAGGAATGCCATTTGAGGGGAGGGAGACACCAAAATAAATACAGGGAGCCATCAGATGTGAGGACTGCAGCACACTGCGCCCAAAGGTGATATCATCATGCCTTTTTACATCCAACTGATAGAATTTAGTGAATGTATTGTGACAGGAAGTCAGGTAAATCTGGGGGTGTTGTCACAGACGGGAGATACAATTCTGCCTTGTTTAGAAAATTCACCAATTACTATCAGGTGTCGGCTGCAGAGGTAGCCAGAAAGATTTAAGGACGTTGGATAACTTCAGCTGTTCAGAATGAGAAAATTAAGGCCTCTATAAGTTGTCCAGAGGATTACTACTGAATGCTGCATCCTGAGGCTTGTTGAGTTAAGGAGAGCAGTGATCTGAGGAAGACTTCTGAAGGTGAAGTGGTTGTTAACATTTTTGCTGTGTAATAAGAAAATCAAAAAGACTATTGTTTTCTGCTGGAAGACCAGCAGTGTCTGCCCAGCAGTAGGCTGTGCCAGACTCCATAGGTAGGTTCCTGTGTTGTGAAGGTAGACGGCCCAAGTGGCCAGGGTTTATTTTATGTTTTGTTTTGTTTATGCTGTTTGGATGCTTGCACTTGTTTCCAGCAATATGGAAGAATAAACCATAACCCTTGTTTTTGTCAACCACCCACGGCTGCCTCTCTGTATAATTCAGTGTGTAGGGAACCCACTCAGGAGGTCACACACCCCCGCTACCGAGCTAACCCCTTACAGTATGTACTGAAGACCAGGTTGCAGCCTTGCAGATCTGAGTCATGCAGGCTTGGTGAAGCACTGCCCATGAAGCACTAACTGCTCTGGTAGAGTGTGTCTAATTTGAAAAGGTGGAACTCTGCCTTTTAAACCATAAGCCTGAAAAATAACCTGCCGAATCCACTTAGAAATAGAAGATTTTGATGCTGCCTGTCCCTTCATGGGCCCTTCTGGCAGCAAAAACAAAACATCAGTTTTACGAATCTAAGCAGTAGCCTTCAGATAGACCTTAACTGCTCTCACTACATCCAAAGAATGTAATGACTTCTCTTCTGCAGAACAAGGTCCTGGAAAAAAGTAGAGAGAACCACACTTGGTTCAAATGAAAACCTGACACAACTTTAGGTAGAAAGGCTGGATGAGGATGCAACACCACCTTATCCTAATGAATATTCAAATATGGCTGAAAACAGAAAGAGGGGGTTATGGGACTTTATATGAGGCGAGGGTGTGTTTGAAAAAGTTAGGAAGTCAATACATGGATTATATGTCATGATCCTCGCAAGGAGATCTCTGTAGCTATATGAGACTGCTGGGTAATCAAACCAATAAGTGAAATAACAGTAGTAAACATGAAATATGTGTATTGTGTATCATATTAAATTGTACACAGATCATGCAAACAAAGGCATAATTGAAATCATAGTAGTTACAATAACATGTTTAATTATTCATCTTGGATGTACATGATTAATAAAGCAGTCACAATCAATAAATAGACATACAGATATGGTGTAGCGCCCCCTTACTTTCAGTATAGGCACTACGCTAAAGTTAGTGGGGAATGGGAGAGTTATTTTGCTCCAATTCACAATTTGTCAAATTTGGGCTGCTGTCATTCCTGAACTGTCCTGTAGGTCAGTCTGCGCCCCAGGGGTGTTGTTTTCACCCCTGGGCGACAGGTGGCGCTAGAGGGGTTCTGGCAGAGCCACTTTTCCCCAGCAGCCAATTAGAGGAGTTTTCCCTCGCGGAGCATGCTGGGGAAGGGTATATCTGTGGCAGACGCCATATTTATTGGTTCTTCCCGCGGGTTCCAGGCGCGGCATCAACCTTTAGGGTTCGCGCATCCAACGGACCCCGAAGATGGCCCTAGAGCAAGGTCTGTGAGAGAGACCTGTTCCTCCCAGAAATCCAAAGTGACACTTTGGCTGCCAGGCTTGTGGCAGAAGTCTGTCCAGGGGCACTTCACCCACTCTGGCTAGAGTGGCGACGAATTGTAATCGATACTACTGAGAGCAGGATTGCTCAGTTCATATCCAGGCCTGATACTGCAAAGTTCTTTATTCATTGTCTGGACATTCGCTCACTACTATGTTCTCCAACTGCACCCCTAGACAACACTAAGGTAACTTAAATATGCCGATCCCAACAACAAACCAGCGGCTCCTGCGGGGGTAGCGCTACACGTGGGGGCTCGTCCGGGATTTCGGCTGTTACCATTGACAACGGAGATTGTGAGTAGCAATTTATTAAAGAGCGAAGAGTGTTCAGTATCATGTGTTTGAGCTGTCCGGCTGCGGGGGAGTTGACCTCGCATCGCTAGGCTTGGGCGTACGTGCGGCCTAGCACGCGCCTACAATGTGCCTGGACAAGTTCTTCAAGTGGGAGGAGCCACCCTCCCCTGCGCGGGACGTATAATAGGATTTTGCGCCAAGCCAGTGGAGCACCGCCCATCAGCAAGGAAGAAGGAGAACCGCATGGTGATGTCTGCCTTCCTCCAACTGGGTGTTGCCACTCCGCGGCTGAGGGCCCCAACTACCTCACCAAGGGTCCTCAGCATGTTTGCACCGCCAGGAGTGCCTGTTACTGACACGGGCGTCCGCTTGACTACAGAAGGGCGTTTCGTGTTGTTGTCCAGTGGAGGAACAGAAATGCTTGGACTGACCTGCCCCCAGTGCGAGGAACTGTCCGTCAAAATTCAGCCTTTTGCCCGATGCCAGAGATGCCGGGCCTATTTGTTTGTCCCCACATCACCTGTTAAAACTCCAAGGGAGTACAGGGTGAATTTCATTACAGCTGCTGTCACCGTGGAGGAGGAACCCACAAGGCCGGAGACATCCCCATCAGTGGAGCTCGTAGAGCCGGAGGCTCCCAACATAGAGGTCATCTCGGTCTCATCAACCCTGACCTTGCAATCGGCTACCCCGTCAACCTGCTCTCTGGAGGTAAGCCCTATGACCGAAGATGACCCAACTAGTGTGACCACCCTATCAGACGTAACCAGTTTATTAGACGTAACCAGTGTATCGGACGTGACAAAATTCCAGGCCGATACCACTTCGGAGAACATTCCCTCTACAGCGATCTCTGTGTGGCGTACCTCAATTGAAGTGGGGCCTGTTCCAGCCTCCCGCGGCTGCGGTCGAGGCCTATCCTCCTGCCACTCCTCACCGGATCGGGCCAAAGACCCCACAACCAAACCTTGCGGCTATGTACCTGCGGAGGAGTTACACCCCTCCGAGCTCGATCCTGTGTCTGAAGATGAGGACACTCTGGAAAGTTTATTTGAACCGAGGTTCCCGGAATCGCAAGGCCGGAGTGCATCCCGTGGGTCTCAGCAGCCGTCCATGGAACGTTCCGCAGCTAACCTGGGGAGTCGGTGAGTCCATTTCTATTCCCTCTACCTTACTCACCACCCCTGTGCCCCTTGTTGCTCCCGTAATGAGAAGGGCACCGGATGCTTTAGTGCTGCCGGGATGAGGAGACCTGCAGAACCTGCCCAGTTTGACTCACTTGCAGTATGTGGTAATCCAAAGGGTTGCTACGGAATTTGGATACGAATATCCATATGTGCCACCTTCCCTTTTGTCACGGATTGATCGGGAACGGGAAGCTTGGTGCCAGGAGGCCGTTTGGTCGTATTTGAGAGTACCTCGTATCCTTGTGGACCCAAGGCTGCCTCATTTGAAGGACAGATTTGAGAGATGCCACCGTGATTGGAGCTGAAGCTGACACATTTATAAAGACCGGGTTGTGTTGAAATTTCCTGGGAGAGAGGATTAGGTGTTTTCAGTCACCAAGTCCACAGAAAGTAGTGACACTGTCATTTTGCCTGACCCCCGATTCTATAGGTAAAGTGCATGTGGGCTTTGCCTAGCTACTCACCTTAAAAGAAGTTTGGACAAGGATTTTTGCCCCATTCAGTTTGTTTTCTCCAAGTTTTCCCTTTTCCCCCTGGCCTCTCCAGATCCACATTGACATTTTTTGTGAAGAACTCTTGGGAGGGGTTGGGTTCAGTCAGTTAGAGGGGGGGCCTTGCCAACTTCTTTGCAGTAGTACCGGAAGATACAGCGGGAAAAGAACTGTTTTATCTTTTCACTTCCCTTTTACTGCCACTTCTTGCACTTGAACTGAACTGCAGCAATACCAGTGCACTGACCGCTAGGGGCAGTGTTCTGCAACGTTACAATGCAGGACAGAAATGTATATACGGTTTTATATTCTTGCAAACAGAGTAATATGCTCAAGCACTTACATTAGGATTTTTTTTGGGAGGAATGGAAATTTTGTGCTCGGGCCCGAGTGCACAGTTTCAATTCTGACCTTGGAGGTTGTATATAGAAAATTATATTGATACATTAGGATGTGTATTGTGTATTTTGTATGCTTTTATATCTTTCCTATACAGGTTTTTCTGGACCCACCTACTATCAACACTGCGGAGAATGGGCAGCAAGATAGATAGGGTTGTGTATGTTTTTATGTCTCCTGTTATTTAAGTGATGTCAAAATTGTAATGCAATGTTTGAATTCTGTCCTTCCTTCTTTTCCTCCTTTTTCTGTCTGGTTTAGCAGGTATCAGGCTGGCATTTAGGCTTGAATGCTTAGGACTAGGGATGAGCTTCGAGTTCGAGTAGAACTCATGTTCAACTCGAACATTGCCTGTTAGCCTGTTCGGCGAACAACGAACAATTAGGAGTGTTCGCTGCAAATTCGAAAAGCCGCGGAACACCCTGTTAAAGTCTATGGGAGAAATCGAAAGTGCTAATTTTAAAGGCTAATATGCAATTTATTGTCCTAAAAAGTGTTTGGGGACCTGGGTCCTGTCCCACGTTTTTTACGGGAGCAGTGAATTTAATAATGCTAAAAGTGAAACAAAAGTGAAATATTACTTTAAATTTCGTACCTAGGGGGGGGTGTAAAGTTAGCATGTGAAATAGCGCACGTTTCCAGTACATAGAACTGTCTCTGCACAAAGTGTCATTTCTGAAAGGAAAAAAAGACTTTTAAAACCGGACTTGCGGCTATAATGGTCGGCTCTGGTAATTCAGAGCGAATTCATTCATAAATAAAAACATATATAGCATGGGGGTCCCCCCAAATTCCATTACCAGGCCCTTCAGGGCTGGAATGGATATTAAGGGGAACCCCGCCGTCAATTTAAAAAAAAATGACGTGGGGTTCCCCCCAAATATCCATTCCAGACCCTTCAGGTCTGGTGTGGATTTTAAGGGGAACTCCACCCCAAATTTAAAAAAAAATGTCGTGGAGTTCCCCCAAAAATTCACACCAGACCCCTTATCCGAGCACGTTAACCTGGCCGGCCGCAGAAAAGAGGGGGGGACAGAGTGCAGCCCCCCCTCTCCTGAACCGTACCAGGCCACATGCCCTCAACATGGGGAGGATGTCCCCATGTTGATGGGGACAAGGGCTTCATCCCCACAACCCTTGCCCGGTGGTTGTGGGGGTCTGCGGGCAGGGGACTTATCAGAATCTGGAAGACCCCTTTAACAAAGGGGACCCCCAGATCCTGGCCCCCTATGTGAATTGGTAATGGGGTACATTTTACCCCTACCATTTCACGAAGGAAGTGTAAATAGTTGGAAAAAACACACACACACACACACACCGTAGAAAAAAAACCTTTATTAATAAAAAAAAAAATAAAAAAAATCCAGCGGTGATAATCCACTCGTTCCTGGCTTCCTGCTCCAACGTTGTCTGTATCCAGCGACGGGTGTGGGTGATCTCCGGTCCAGCGATGAGAAGATCCATCCATCCAGAGCGCAGCATCGCCGACCTCCTCTCACCGTTGGACACAGCCCAGCGAATGACACGGCTGAAGCTGTGACATTTTTTATATAGGGGAGGAGGGGCCATCCGTCACGTGACCCCGCCCCCTCTGACACACCCTCTGCTACGTCACTGGGTAAGCCCGGTCTTCCCCCTTCCTGGGCTTCCCCAGTGACGTAGCAGAGGGTGCATCAGAGGGTGCGGGTCACGTGACGGGTGGCCCCGCCTCACCTATATAAGAAATGTCACAGCTTCAGTCGCGTCATTCGCTGGGCTGTGTCCAGCGGTGAGAGGAGGTCGGCGATGCTGCGCTCTGGATGGATGGATCTTCTCATCGCTGGACCGGAGATCACCCGCACCCGTCGCTGGATACAGACAACGTTGGAGCAGGAAGCCGGGACCGAGAGTGGATTATCACCGCTGGATTTTTTTATTTATTTTTTTATTAATATTAAAGGACTTTTTTCTACGGTGTGTGTGTGTTTTCCAACTATTTACATTTCTTTCGTGAAATGGTAGGGGTACAATGTACCCCATTACCAATTCACATAGGGGGGCAGGATCTGGGGGTCCCCTTTGTTAAAGGGGTCTTCCAGATTCTGATAAGCCCGCAGACCCCCACAACCACCGGGCAAGGGTTGTGGGGATGAGGCCCTTGTCCCCATCAACATGGGGACATCCTCCCCATGTTGAGGGCATGTGGCCTGGTACGGTTCAGGAGAGGGGGGGCCGCACTCTGTCCCCCCCACTTTTCTGCGGCCGGCCAGGCTAACGTGCTCGGATAAGGGGTCTGGTGTGAATTTTTGGGGGAACTCCACGCCATTTTTTTTTTAAATTTGGGGTGGAGTTCCCCTTAAAATCCACACCAGACCTGAAGGGTCTGGAATGGATATTTGGGGGGAACCCCACGTAATTTTTTTTAAATTGACGGCGGGGTTCCCCTTAATATCCATTCCAGACCTGAAGGGCCTGGTAATGGAATTTGGGGGGACCCCACGCTTTTTTTTTTATGAATGAATCCTCTCTGAATTGCCAGAGCCGACAATTCATTATAGCCGCAAGTCCGGTTTTAAAAGACTTTTTTTCCTTTCAGAAATGACACTTTGTGCAGGGACAGTTCTATGTACTGGAAACATGCGCTATTTCACATGCTAACTTTACACCCCCCCTAGGTACGAAATTTTAAGTAATATTTCACTTTTATTGTTTCACTTTTAGCATTATTAAATTCACTGCTCCCGAAAAAAAGGCCATTTTTAAAACTTTTTTTGCATTGATACATGTCCCCTGGGACAGGACCCAGGTCCCCAAACACTTTTTAGGACAATAACTTGCATATTAGCCTTTAAAATTAGCACTTTAGATTTCAAATGTTCAAGTCCCATAGACTTTAACGGGGTTCTAAAGTTCACACGAACAGGGGGGTGTTCGGCTCATCCCTGCTTAGGACACTGGGGACAGTGTCATTTCAAGTGGGGGGAGTATGTAGCGCCCCCTTACTTTCAGTATGGGCACTACGCTAAAGTTAGTGGGGAATGGGAGAGTTACTTTGCTCCCATTCACAATTTGTCAAATTTGGGCTGCTGTCATTCCTGAACTGTCCTGTAGGTCAATCTGCGCCTCAGGTGTGTTGTTTCCACCCCTGGGCGACAGTGGTGCTAGAGGTGGTTCTGGCAGAGTCACTTTTTACCAGCAGCCATTTAGGGAGTTATCCTTCACGGAGCATGCTGGGGAAGGGTATATCTGTGGCAGACGCCATCTTTATTGTTCTTTCCCGCGGGTTCCGGGTTCCACCTTTAGGGGTGCGCACCCCGCGATGGCCTTCCAGGCCGGGGTCAAATGCTACGCGAAGCTCTACATTGCTGAAAGGGGCCCCAGCGACTTTCTGGGTCCCCCCACATTGCTGAGAAGATCCCAGGCTGGATGCCGCTCGATTGGGGGGTCGGCTTGAGGAGAACCCGGAGGCAGGTTATCCAACAGGGCTTTGAACGAACCATCGGGGATCTGGTGACCGGAAATGCTGACAGGTACACTTTGCTGTCATCCGGTGACCTATGCTAAAATCTACTGGGAGGATTCGCTCAATCCATTCATTTTAGCTCGCTTAAGTAATAGGCCTGTGGCAGAGGCCCTAGAGCCAGGTCTGTGAGAGAGACCTGTTCCTCCCAGAAATCCAAAGTGACACTTCGGCTGCCAGGCTTGTGGCAGAAGTCTGTCCGGGGGCACTTCACCCACTCTGGCTAGAGTGGCGACGAATTGTAATCAATACTACTGAGAGCAGGATTGCTCAGTTCATATCCAGGCCTGATACTGCAAAGTTCTTTATTCATTGTCTGGACATTCGCTCACTACTATGTTCTCCAACTGCACCCCTAGACAACACTAAGGTAACTTAAATATGCCGATCCCAAACAAACAAACCAGCGCTCCTGCGGGGGTAGCGCTACAATGGTAAACATAAATATCCTGCGGAAAAATATATACAATAAGTTGATAAATAAATTCACTGTTGGACAAATATGACTTGGCATCCCTGAGTGTGGACTCAACTCGTTTCTTGTTTACTACTGTTATTTCACTTATTGGTTTGATTACCCAGCGTCCTCATATAGCTACAGATATCTCCTTGCGAGGATTATGACAAATAATCCATGTTTTGACTTCCTAACTTTTTCAAACAACACACCCTCGCCTCATATAAAGTCCCATAACCCCCTCTTTCTCTTTTCTTCGTGTCCAGGGATGGAGGCTTGGCTTGTGTTACTCTGAGGCCCCGTACACACGACAGAGGAACTCGACGTGCTTGGCACGTCGAGTTCCTCGTCGAGTTTTGGGATGAAGCCGCCGAGGAGCTCGGCGGGCCGGCTTCTCCCATAGAAGAACGAGGACAACGAGAAAATAGAGAACATGTTCTCTATTTTCTCGTCGAGTTCCTCGGCGGCTCCATCGAGCCAAAACTGTACAGACGACAGAGTTTCTCGGCAGAATCCGGGTTTTGACCGAGTTTCTCGGTGAATTCTGCCGAGAAACTCTGTCGTGTGTACGAGGCCTAAGGATTCATTGGGTCATTTTCTATTTTATCAATTAAACCAGGGTGGAAGACACCCAGTCCCTTTTTTGACCCTTTTTGGACCCTACTCTTTATAATGATCTATTTCAATGTTGGCATCCTTTTTTCCAATTAAATGTATTCATAGATTTTTACATTTTTATTTTTTACCATTTAAATACATTTTTGTCTCCTCTAATGTATATCCAGTTTTTTCTTGTTTTATCAACAATATTCTTTCATCCTAAACCATGGTTTGCCCAGCCCATCTGATGACTGGTCCTGTGGGTTTTGCCTTCTTTTCCCCCGGGGTAGCGATGTGCCTAGATCCTCCCCTTTTTTCCCATCCCTCCTTGCGATGGGGGTGGGGCTGGACCTCAGCGCATCAGCGTCATGCCTAGCACGTCGCACACCTGGCGTCTTTGGACGCCGATCTGTGCCTCGTGGACTTTTTCCATCCCGCTTGGCTCAAATATGGGGGTGGTCCCCCGCTGAGGTCTTTGTGCCGTAGGCGGTTGTTTTTCCACTCCCCTCCACGGCCAATGCGATGATGTATGACGCTGGCGGTGGACACGCCCCAGGTGAAGGTATTCCAGCCAGGATGTCACCCACGGCTCACTCTGTTACCACCAGACTTGGGAGAAGCTTCCGGGATTTCCATCCACACTTTAGGTACTGTGGGTTCTTTACACCCACAACTCACACTCATTTCACCCATACTTATTTACATTTCTAATTCCCATACACACATTACACACACTTTCATATTTTCCCTTTTTTTATGGTTTTCCATACAGGCATCAGTGCCGTGGCACACCAATTGGTTTTCATCCTATAATTTTTTTCAAAATACACACATCCCTCACTATTCACCAAAGCACCACCTTTGGTTTAATCTCATTATACACCAATTGCATTCTCATTCTTGATCCTTTGTTCTTTTTCTTCCCTTTCTTGTTCCATTTTCCTGCTTAGTATTGTTTCACCCCTCTCCTTCTGTGTTTCATTACCCACTTGCTCTTTTCTCCACAGAACCTGTTTTGTGTTCCCTGTTCGCCTACATCCCAGTCTGGCGATGCATTGTGGGCTGTCTGTGTTCATCCTGGGTCTGACTTTCCCCACCACCACAGTTTTTGGACTCTCTTTTTCCAACCAGAGAGCCCTTCTCTGTGGGGGGCCCAACCACCGCCTCTACCTCGGGGGAGACAGCTTATCCGGGGCCATCAGTCTATTCCCAGTATGGGACCTTTTGGGTATTCACCTTGGGCTTTGCCACTGGTAATTTAATACAATTTTTTGTACTATGTTTTCTTATTGAAAGCATGATTTAGCCTATTTGAGACTATATTGACCTAATTGGTCTATTTATTTACCTATTTAACATTCCAGTTGACATTTAAGCACCCCACTCTTGATGACTGGCTTTAAACGCCAAGAAACGCGTGAGTTGTGGGTGTAAAGAACCCACAGTACCTAAAGTGTGGATGGAAATCCCGGAAGCTTCTCCCAGTCTGGTGGTAACAGAGTGAGCCGTGGGTGACATCCTGGCTGGAATACCTTCACCTGGGGCGTGTCCCACCGCCAGCGTCATACATCATCGCATTGGCCCGTGGAGGGGAGTGGAAAAACAACCGCCTACGGCACAAAGACCTCAGCGGGGGACCACCTCCCCATATTTGAGCCAAGCGGGATGGAAAAAGTCCATGAGGCACAGATCGGCCGTCCAAAGACGCCAGGTTTGCGACGTGCTAGGCATGACGCTGATGCGCTGAGGTCCAGCCCCGCCCCCATCGCAAGGAGGGATGGGAAAAAAGGGGAGGATCTAGGCACATCGCTACCCCCGGGGGAAAAGAAAAGGCAAAACCCTACAGGACCAGTCATCAGATGGGCTGGCAAACCATGGTTTAGGATGAAAGAATATTGTTGATAAAACAAGAAAAAACTGGATATACATTAGAGGAGACAAAAATGTATTTAAATGGTAAAAAATAAAAATGTAAAAATCTATGAATACATTTAATTGGAAAAAAGGATGCCAACATTGAAATAGATCATTATAAAGAGTAGGGTCCAAAAAGGGTCAAAAAAGGGACTGGGTGTCTCCACCCTGGTTTAATTGATAAAATAGAAAATGACCCAATGAATCCTTAGAGTAACACAAGCCAAGCCTCCATCCCTGGACACGAAGAAAAGAGAAAGAGGGGGTTATGGGACTTTATATGAGGCGAGGGTGTGTTGTTTGAAAAAGTTAGGAAGTCAAAACATGGATTATTTGTCATAATCCTCGCAAGGAGATATCTGTAGCTATATGAGACTGCTGGGTAATCAAACCAATAAGTGAAATAACAGTAGTAAACAAGAAACGCGTTGAGTCCACACTCAGGGATGCCAAGTCATATTTGTCCACAGTGAATTTTTTATCAACTTTATTGTATATATTTTTCCGCAGGATATTTATGTTTACCATATCTTTATGTCTATTTATTGATTGTGACTGCTTTATTAATCATGTACATCCAAGATGAATAATTAAACATGTTATTGTAACTACTATGATTTCAATTATGCCTTTGCTTGCATGATCTGTGTACTATTTAATATGATACACAATACACATATTTCATGTTTACTACTGTTATTTCACTTATTGGTTTGATTACCCAGCAGTCTCATACAGCTACAGAGATCTCCTTGTGAGGATCATGACATATAATCCATGTTTTGACTTCCTAACTTTTTCAAACAACACACCCTCGCCTCATATAAAGTCCCATAACCCCCTCTTTCTGTTTTCTTCATATCCAGGGATGGAGGCTTGGCTTGTGTTACTTTCTATTTTATCATTCAAATATGTCTCTTTACAAGAAAGAGCAGACAATTCTGATACTCTTCTAGCAGAGGATATAGCCACCAGAAAAAACTATTTCCTAGTCAAAAGGACCAAGGGAATATGGCTTTTGCAACACAGACAGAACCAAATGCAAGTCCCATGGACACAAGGGTGACTTAACTGGCGGATTGATCCGCATTACCCCCTGTATAAAGGCCTGAACCAAAGAATGCGTAGCCAGCGGTGTTTGAAACAATACCGACAAGGCCGAGATGTGACCATTGATAGTATTCAAGGTCAGCTTCATTTCCACGCCCAATTGTAGAAAGGCCAGAATTCTACCTATGACATACTTTCGAGGATGCCAACACTTGGCTACGCACCAAGACACATATGCCTTTCAGACTCTATATTATATGACTCTGGAAGCCGGCTTCCTTGTGTTAATTAGGGTAGATACTATGACCCAGAAAGCCCTGATTCCTTAGAATGTGGGATTTAATAGCCAAACGTTTAAATTTAGAGTTTGTAAGGAAGGGTGAATATTGGACCCTGCGAGAGCAGGTCTGGATGAGATGGAACGGTCATGGATCCCCTACAGCCATCTTTACGATTTCTGCATACCAGGACTTTCTGTGCCATGCCGGGGCTACGAGAACCACCGGCTTTCCTTCCACCTTGGAAAAAAAATGGGGGAAAAAAAACACGCTAAGAACACATAAAAACCTCAATGATAATGATAGAAAAAAAGATAAAAAAGCAGCAACTCTCCTGTAAATATCAAAACGGCAAGGCACAAATGTAAAAAATAGTCGCGCTAAAAACTCAGCATAATCATAGCTCAGCAATTCATAAGAATAAAAGTCCACCAGTGTTCATAACCAAGGGCTTATTTATATGTTCCATCCACCAATTCCGCGAGTGAGTACCACCACCATAAGAGATAGATGTCTCCTTACCAGATACCGATGACCCTCCATTACAGAGGGTCATAAAATGCCCATAACAGCTCTAGTCTTTAACCAGGATATAGTGTAAAACTTAGATACTTTTATTAAGTTAAAATAGACTGCACTTACAGCATCCGAAAAAACAGACAGCCTCAAGTCTGGTGTGCCGGCTGGCGTATATCCAGACAAACCAGTCCTTTCAAGGTACGATGGCGATAAAACATGAGGTGACGTCAGCACATCGCTCCGCCCCTATGCGTTTTTTATAATTCCCATCGTCCAGGGGCACGGGCGGCAACGCTGCATCACCTCTTAAATAACAAATAAAATGTGACCCAAGTCTCGGTCTGAGCCACAAGCCAGCCAAACCAACCAGGACTAAGCCTCGATCTGGATTGCGAGCCAGTCTCAATAATCAAAACCAAGCCTCGGTCTGGATCGCTAACCCGTATTATGGGCATGCTCACTAATGTGAGTTTGATCATCACAGAAAACTCACAGTGTATTGTACAAACTACAATTAATCTAAGTATAAAGTACCTCTTAGTTAAAAATTCTCAGAATAATAATTTGTTCGGACTCTGACTATGGTATTTAATACATTAACTCCGGATTACTTATTTACTCGAAAACCCCGAAAGTCAATCAAACTTACATAGCGGTATAAATACCGACCCATGTTGTGCTGACATCTAGCGGTGAAACTATAAATCACATGTTAAATTAATTTAAACCTGAACGGTAGGGATGAGCCGAACACCCCCCCGTTCGGTTTGCACCACAACCTTCGAACGGACCGAACGTTCGCGCGAACATTTAGAACCCCATTGGCGTCAATGGGACTCAAACGTTCGAATTCAAAAGTGCTAATTTTAAAGCCTAATATGCAAGTTATTGTCAGAAAACGGGTTTGGGGACCCAGGTCTTGCCCCAGGGAACATGTATCAATGGAAAAAACGTTTTAAAAACTTTCGTTTTTTTCTGGAGCAGAGATTTTAATGATGCTTAAAGTGAAAAAAAAAATATTTTTTTTTAAATATCGTACCTGCTGGGTGTCTATATTATGCCTGTGAAGTGGCACGTGTTTAGAACTGTCCCTGCACAAAATGAGATTACTATAAGAAAAAAGAAATTTAAGACTGCTTGCGGCTTTAATGTAATGTTTGGTCCCTACAATATGGATGAAAATCACTGAGAAAAATAACATGGGTTTCCCCGCCCCCCTCCCCCCAGGTCATTACAAGCCCCTTTGGCCCTATATACTTTGAACAGCAGTATACAGGCGGTGCAAACAAGACAGGGACTGTAGGTTTGTTGTTAAGTAGAATCTGTTTGTAATTTTCAACTGGTACTTCTACTTCAGCAATAAAATGTTTTTTTAAGCTTTTCTGAAAAAATAGAGAAGGGTTATCACCTCTGTAACATTTGTTTTTCTGTCTGTGTGCATCTGTTCAGAAGATTGCGCCTCACTTTCTGTCCCAATGACAAAAGATTTTTTTTATTTGTGAAACAAGGATTGGTGTATCAGGAATCAAGTACTCACCGAGACCGAACTGCCGAGGGTGGTTCACCTTTACGACCAAGCGCGCCCGCCCACTGAGTTTTGGAACAGGTGGCGGAAGCACGAGGCGGTACCGGTGCCAGTGGAGAAGCGTTGACCGGTGACGGTTGTAGATGACAGGTGCTTCTGGGTGACTGCAGACGGAAACAGGAACAAACGATACTGAAGCCGGATAACCGGTACTGAAAGAGTCCAAGAAACAAACTGGAAAGTCCGGGGTGCAAGCCAAGGTTCGGGGAGCAGAGAAGACAGCAGATCCGGGTCACAAGCCAAGAGGTTCAAGGGCAGGAGAAACAACAACAGAGTCCAGGTCACAAGCCGAGGTCGGGGTCAGAAGAGTTCAATAGAGTGGTGAAGCAATCCGAGGTCAGGTTCCAGGTGAGAGGTGAGTCGAACGGAATTCCAACAGGAAATGGTTTCCAGAGACACAGGTTCAGGAAGTAGCTGACGATAAACCAGCAACCTGTCTACTGACAGGAGCTGGTTTAAATAGGGCGGTCACGCTGGTGATTGGCCCGAGAGGTCACATGCGTATGCGCACACGCCTAAAGTGCCCAGTTAGCCGCCGGGAAGCCAATCTACTACGCTGGTGTGTTAAAGGAGGAAGTACAGCGCTTTGGCCCTGACAGTGCCCCCCCCCAAGGGGCGGACTCCGGACGCCTAAACTGGCCATCAACTCCGGATGCTCCTGGTGAAAAACACGAATTAGCTGAGGGGCATGCACATTTCTTGAAGGTTCCCATGAGTTGTCTTCTGGAGGGTAGCCCCTCCATTTGATCAGGTATTGGAGTTGTCTCCCCTTTTTTCTACAGCTCAAAATGGCCTCGACCTCAAACTCCTCTTCTCCATCAATCTCCACTGGTGGTGCAGGAAGAGCTGCCCTTCCCTGAAAAGGGTCGGGGATGGTAGGTTTTAGGAGGGAGGCATGAAAAAACCGGGTGGATTCTATAAGAGTTGGGTAATGAAAGTTCAAAAGCTACTTCGTTGATCTTGCGTTTGATTCTAAACGGGCCAATGAATCTCGGACCTAGCTTCCGGGCAGGAACTGGTAACTTCAAATTAGCCGCGGAGAGCCAGACCTCTTCCCCAATTTCAAAAGAGGGACAGTCCTTCCTTCCCTTATCATAGAATTTCTTATAATCCTCTTGGGCTTGCTGCATTACATCCCTGAGTTTTCGAAAGTTAGACTGTAAGGTAGTTATACGTTCCTGGGCAGCTGGGACAGGTATCTCCGGGAGAGGGTCTGGCAGGAAGGCCGGGTGAAAACCGCAATTAGCCCAAAAGGGTGTTTGGTTGGTGGTAGTGTGAACAGAATTATTGTAGGCAAACTCCGCGGTGGGCAATAGAGATGACCAATCATCTTGGGAGGCAGAACAAAAACATCTGAGGTATTGTTCAAGAGTTTGGTTCGTCCTTTCCGTTTGCCCGTTGCTTTGCGGGTGGTAGGCCGATGACAAACATGTTTTGACTTCCAGGGATCTGAAAAGCTCTCTCCAAAATTTAGAGGTAAATTGGACCCCTCTGTCTGAGACAATGGTTTTGGGGACCCCGTGAAGCCTAACGATTTCTTTGAAGAAAATTTTCGCCGTTTCGGCAGCAGAAGGGGTTCCAACCATGGGTAGAAAATGTGCCATTTTAGACAGGCGATCCACGACTACCAGGATTGTCGTGAAGCCCTCCGATGGAGGTAAATCTACGATGAAATCTAGAGCAATATCAGCCCACGGACGTTCTGGAACTGGCAGAGGCTTAAGTAACCCCAGGTCTTGGTTTTAGGACCCTTGTTGCGTTGACAGATTGCACATGAAGAAATGTAAGTTTTACAGTCTTGTTTCCATTTTGGCCACCAAAAATAACGGGAAAGTAGTTCAGAGGTCTTCCTTGCCCCAAAATGACCGGCTAACTTACGGTCGTGGAAGGTGCTCAGAACTGATTGCCTGATCTCGGTGGGAACGTAGATCCTGTCTTGAAGCCAAAATAAGCCATCGCGCTCCTTTAGTGACGATGATACTGGGTCCGAGATTTGTCTGGATGCAATTTTGATGGAATTTAACAGATCAGTTTCAGAAACCAAGAGAAAATTCCGGGAAGGCAGGATGGTACTTGGTTCCGCTGTGCAAGGAGTCTCTGGGAACATCCTGGAAAGTGCGTCCGCCTTTCCATTTTTCGAACCAGGCCTATAAGTAATATGGAAATTAAATCGTAAAAAAAAAAGAGCCCATCGAGCTTGTCTAGGTCTCAAACGTTTTGCGGAGCGCAAGTACTCGAGATTTTTATGGTCCGTAAAAATTATAATCGGGTGAATTGCTCCTTCTAACAAGTACCTCCACTCCTCGAGGGCAAATTTGATAGCGAGGAGTTCTCTGTCCCCTACGTCATAATTCTTCTCTGGAGTTGTTAGTTTCCTGGAGGCAAAGGCCACGGGATGGAGTAGGGACTTTAACCCTTGCCTTTGTGAAAGAATGGCTCCTAGGGCTGTCTCAGAGGCATCCACTTCCAAAGTAAAGGGCAACTTTGGATCAGGGTGCCGTAAGACAGGTGCTGAAGAAAAAATCTTTTTTAGTTTCTCAAAAGCTTCCTGAGCCTCCTGCGACCAGTGAAAATGGCTGCCTTGGTGGGTAAGTTTGGTGATAGGAATCACGATGGCAGAAAACCCGACAATAAATCGCCGGTAGAAATTGGCGAAGCCAATAAACCGCTGCACTGCCTTTTTATCCACTGGTGTCGGCCAGTCTAAGATGGCTTTGATCTTCTGGGGATCCATGGCGACCCCGCCGGTGGAGATGACAAAACCTAGAAACTGTATCGTCGTTCTTTCAAATTCGCATTTTTCGGCTTTCAAAAATAATTTGTGTTTCCTGAGGATAGTAAGAACTTTCTTGACGTGGTGCCTATGAAGCTCAAGAGAAGGGGAAAAAATGAGGATGTCGTCCAGGTATACAACTAAAAAATCGTCCAAATACTCACGAAAGATATCATTGACCAGATGTTGAAAGGTGGCCGGGGCATTGCAGAGCCCGAATGGCATGACGAGATATTCAAAATGACCGAACCGTGACCTGAAGGCGGTCTTCCATTCATCCCCGACTCGGATTCTAACAAGATTGTAGGCACCCCTCAGATCCAATTTGGAAAACACCTGGGCATCTCGAAATCTCTGAAAAAGCTCTGGTATGAGAGGCAACGGGTACCTATTTTTGATGGTGATCCGGTTAAGTTCTCTGTAGTCGATACAGGGTCGTAACGAGCCGTCTTTCTTTTGAACGAAAAAGATACCTGCCCCCGCTGGAGAAGAAGAAGGTCGGATAAAGTTCTTTTGTAAGTTTTCGTCGATGTATTCCTTAAGAGCCGCAAGCTCGGTTTCAGATAACGGGAAGATGCGGCCGAAAGGTATTTCAGAACCAGGTAAGAGATCAATCGGGCAATCATAAGGCCGATGGGGAGGGAGAGAGTCAGCCTGCTGTTTATCAAAAACGTCTTTAAATTCATGGTAAACAGAGGGGACGTGAGGTGGAAGTTCAGGTGAGGTTACCACAGTTGAACAGGTGGCTACCGTGGGTGCGCAGCAGTTTTGGGCACAAAAGGAAGATGTAAAGTTGACCTCTTTCTTCAGCCAATCGATGCAAGGTTGATGTGTTTGCAACCAGGGGAGTCCTAAAATAATAGGAAAAAGCGGTGAAGGAATGAGATCTAGTCGTAGAAATTCCTGATGACCTGAATCGGTAATGGCTAGAAGAGGCACAGTTTCCTGTGAGACTAGTCCCGATTTAGGAAGAGAGCCATCGGCCAAATGTATTTGCAGGCGTTGATCCTTATTGCGAAGGGGTATGTGGAGTTTAAGGGCTAAATTGGAGTCCAGAAAATTACTGCATGCACCTGAATCAAGGATGGCCGGGAGGCGGATGGTCTTTTCCGTTAGCTGTAAAGAAACGAAGAGTACAAGATGAGTCTGAGAACTATTTGAGACATGAAGGTTGAAAACGGGTTGAATCGGGACCTTACTCGGTCTTATGGGGCAGGTGCGAAGAAAATGACCGGTGGCACCGCAATACAGACACAAGTTATTCTGGCGTCTACGCAGTCTTTCCTCACTGGTGAGAGGGGTTCGAACCAGTCCGAGTTGCATGGGTTCCGGGTCTGGAAGACTGCCGTGTTGAGGAGCCACAGGAGGGGATGCAGCTGGAACTACCCTGGGTGGAACCCAAGCAGGGCGTGAAGTCTGGAAGCGCTCAGTGCGTCGTTCTCGTAAACGTCGGTCCAGCTGGGTGGCGGACTGGATCAAGGCCTCTAACGAAGCGGGAGCCTCGGTTCTTGCCAACTCATCCTTGAGAGTTTCTGAGAGTCCCTGGCGGAATTGGTATTTTAGTGCTGCGTCATTCCAGCCGGTGTCAGCTGACCATTTGCGGAATTCCGCGGTATAATCCTCTACCGGACGCCTCCCCTGGGTTAGATTATGGAGGACGGTCTCAGCAGAAGCCATACGCTGCGGGTCATCATATAACTGAGCCATATGATCAAAGAAAGAGTCCAGTGAATCTAGGATCGGACTTCGTTTTTCCATTAGGCTGTGCGCCCAAGCCTGGGGTTCTTCGGACAAGAGGGAAATAACAAATCCAACTTTCACGGCCTCGGAGAAAAAAGTTCTAGGCTGGAGGTCTAAGTATAAAGTACACGCGTTTTTGAACGCCCGGTATTTTCGGCGTTCGCCAGAAAAACGCTCCGGAGGAGGGACCCGAGGTTCCGGGTGGATCAATCCGACAGCTGAACTGGGAATGGACTGTGATGAGGAAGTCCCGACAGCAGATGCAGCAGGTGGGGGTGCTACCCCAGGAGACCCAGTGAACTGTTGTAGACGGCCATCGACTTGGACATATCCCTCCTGAAGTTTCTGCACCGCCTCGGTAAGCGCGGACACCTGCTGGCAAAGTGTCTCGAAAGGTGAACGCACCCTGTCGGTCTCGGACATTTTTTTTGTTTTCGGCTGGTTTATACTATCAGGAATCAAGTACTCACCGAGACCGAACTGCCGAGGGTGGTTCACCTTTACGACCAAGCGCGCCCGCCCACTGAGTTTTGGAACAGGTGGCGGAAGCACGAGGCGGTACCGGTGCCAGTGGAGAAGCGTTGACCGGTGACGGTTGTAGATGACAGGTGCTTCTGGGTGACTGCAGACGGAAACAGGAACAAACGATACTGAAGCCGGATAACCGGTACTGAAAGAGTCCAAGAAACAAACTGGAAAGTCCGGGGTGCAAGCCAAGGTTCGGGGAGCAGAGAAGACAGCAGATCCGGGTCACAAGCCAAGAGGTTCAAGGGCAGGAGAAACAACAACAGAGTCCAGGTCACAAGCCGAGGTCGGGGTCAGAAGAGTTCAATAGAGTGGTGAAGCAATCCGAGGTCAGGTTCCAGGTGAGAGGTGAGTCGAACGGAATTCCAACAGGAAATGGTTTCCAGAGACACAGGTTCAGGAAGTAGCTGACGATAAACCAGCAACCTGTCTACTGACAGGAGCTGGTTTAAATAGGGCGGTCACGCTGGTGATTGGCCCGAGAGGTCACATGCGTATGCGCACACGCCTAAAGTGCCCAGTTAGCCGCCGGGAAGCCAATCTACTACGCTGGTGTGTTAAAGGAGGAAGTACAGCGCTTTGGCCCTGACATGGTGATAAAGCATCAGTGGACAGGAGACACCTTTTACAGAAGAGAATTTCCCTTCCTAGGGGTAGATTTCCTCTCACTTCCTGTTGTCTCCTTCCGTTTGCAAGTAGGAGTCATTTGTAAGTGTGTGGCTCCACCAACTTGTGTTTTTTTGTGTCATCCACAGATGTTGAGGATGAAGCTGGGCCGTTGTTGGCTGCAGGGCGACCCACAACATCCCCACAACATCATGTGGTCCAGTCGGCCCCCATGGAAATACTGGGCATGTTGGTGGAGGAGAGCGCCCATAGGACATCTATGGAGCTTGTTGTGGAGGAGTCCATTGACCTCCACCATGAGGACTCAATCTATCTTGAGGAGGATCCCACCATCCCTGAACTCCCCACCACCTCCCCGACCATCACGTCAACCCCCTCCAGGGCAGCCCCCTCCAGTGTCGCCCCCTCCAGGGCAGCCCCCTCCCCGTCTTCTCCATCAGTACAGGCCCCAGCCTCTCCTCCCAGGAAGGCTCTTTCTTTTTTTTCTTATTTAATATTTTGTATTTTGTATTTTCTTTTCTTTCCAAGATACAGTGTGTTACAAAAAAATCCTCACATCTATGATGCGTGGTACAAACAGCCGAAAGGACAATTATCATGTTATGCATATATAATATATTATCTTATCTCCCCTTATTAATGACCTCTGTCCAATATCTAAAAAGTTTGGGACATCTCCAGAACATATGGACAACGTCACCTGTGGCGTTGCACCTAGGGCATTGATCGCTCGTTTTCCAACCGAATTGAAAAATTTTTTGGGGGTATAATAGACCCTGTGCAGCAAAAAGAGGTGAGACAGTCTCTGTGCCGGGGCGATAGATACTAAAATCCCTCTGCTCAGAATCCTGTTTCATCTCTCGTGCGTTATCGGTCCCAAGTCCCGTTCCCATTTTTCTCTACTCCTCAGAATACGCTTTTGGTTTATGGCCCTTGTTATACCTGAAGGGTTTCACATGTACTGGCACTTTAAGGCTGGCTCCACCCAGCAGTGATGACAAGGGTCAAGGGGCATAGTAGCCATCTTAGAGAGACCACATGTAGAAAGCAGAGAGATATGTAATGTCCTGAGATGCATGTTGCAGTGTACAGCATGTACTGAATAAACATCCATTGTTCCAGCCCAGAGTCTTGTCTCCCTCACAACACAGAGGATATAACAGTGGCGACGAGGATGGGATTTACAAAGTGTCTATCAGTCTGAGAGAGAGACAAAGACATTGTGGATTGTCACCTGGATAAAAGCAATCACAGATCCCAGCAGGAAAATGTCATTAATCGGGACATTAAGTGAGTTTGGAGAACAGACATCCTGGAGTTCCTGGGTTGAGAGGCTGGAACAGTATTTCAGTGCAAATGCCATCCCAGACAACAGGCAAGTAGCAGTGTTTCTGACAGTGGTTGGGGCCAAGACATATGACACTCTGAGGGATCTGCTTTCCCCTGTAAAACCAGCAGCCAAGACATTGGCAGAGCTGCTGACACTGCTAGAGGATCACTTCCAGCCTAAACCATTAGAGATTGCAGAAAGATTTCGCTTCTATCAGAGACAGCAACAGACAGGTGAAGAGATTAAAGTTTATGTGCTTGCCCTTCGCAGACTAGCCTCGACCTGTTCTTTTGGGGACTACCTACCTACTGCACTGAGAGATAAGTTTGTCATGGGACTGAATTGTGAGTCAACACAAAAGAGACTGTTAACAGAGAAAGACCTTACCCTTACAAAGGCAATTGAGATAGCTTCAGTGATGGAAATGGCTGTGAAAGATACAGAGGAATTGAACCCCCAGAGCAGAAGGGAAGAGGTGAAGCAGGAAGTTTTCAGAACAGCAGTCAAACCAACTGCTGGAAATACAGACCCCCACCAAGCCGGGAGTCAGCTTGCTACCGTTGTGGCAATACAGACCATGATTACAAAGTCTGCCGGTTTAAGGATCAGACCTGTCATAATTGCGGTAGGACCGGCCATCTGAAACGAGTTTGCCGTAGCAAGAAGGTGCAAGATAAACAACCTCTGAACCCCAAGACTAAGACATATATGGTGGGAAGATATACATCATCATCTGAGTCAGAGGATGAGGAAATGCTCCACAGGTTAGACATACATCATATGCATTCAGCACCCTCCGCAATGACTGTAGATGTAACCGTTGAGGGAAAGAAACTCAGGATGGATGTAGACACAGGAGCAGCAGTTTCAGTTATTACCCAGAAACAATGGAGACAACTTCAGACCCGAAAAACTGTCCGCCCAACACCAATCAAACTGCAGACATACTCAAAACAGATACTCCACCCACTGGGTTACGCAAAAGTAAAGGTATTGTACAAGGGTCAGACAAAGAGACTGCCATTATATATCCTAGAAAATGGGGGACCCCCTCTATTCGGGAGAGACTGGATTGCTCACTTTGGTATGCCAGACATCGCCATAAGTCCCTGTAACACCGTTACCATTCCATTAGGAGATAATGAGGGATGGGTGGTGTCCCTGAAGCAGCGGTTCCCAAAGATTTTTGATGACCAGTTGGGAAAAATAAAGCATGACTGTGTGAGACTCAAGCTGAAACCCAACGCTCAGCCTAAGTTCTTCAAAGCTCGGACAGTACCTTTCGCACTCCGAGCAGGTGTGGAAGCAGAACTAAGTCGGCTGGAGGAACAAGGTGTCATCTCAAAGGTAGAGCACAGCGAGTGGGCATCACCAGTTGTACCGGTAAAGAAATCGAATGGGGACTTGCGCATTTGTGGCGATTTCCGCATGGCACTGAACTCTCAACTGGAAATAGACCAGTATCCCCTACCCAGAGTAGATGACATTTTTGCCTCTCTTGCAGGAGGTCAAAAGTTCACCAAGCTTGATCTCAAACAAGCATATTTACAGTTTGAGGTCCATCCTTCTTCCCGCAAGTTTCTGACCATCAACACCCACAAGGGACTGTATCAATATAATCGGATGGTGTTTGGGGTAGCCTCTGCCCCAGCCATTTGGCAACGAAAAATGGATGAGATTTTGGCGGACATTCCTTTCACTCAGTGCCTGCTAGATGACATGCTCATTACAGGACGGACCGACCAGGAACACAAGCAGAATGTGGAGCTTGTGTTGGCGAGACTCCAAGAACAGAGCCTGAAAGTGAACTTAGCAAAATGCCAATTCATGGTGCCTAAATTGGAGTTTTGTGGCCACCTTGTGGATGCAGAAGGTATACACACCACGGAAGCCAAGGTTGATGCTTTACAGCCCTGTCCCCCAAATTATTGTATATTTCTGAAATAAACCCTTTTGTTGAAGCTTTTTGGGTTATTTTATTAAGAACAGGGGTCTGGACCCTGATTAGTGGGTGGGACTTGAACTGAGTCTGAATGGCATGTCTGATCTGAAGGTATTTGAAAAAAGTATTATTTGGGATATTAAATTCTTGTCTTAAATCTAAAAACGACTTCATAGTATTCCCCTCATACAAATGGACCAATCGTGTGATTCCCTGTCTCTCCCAGATGTTACATCTCTCCACCCCCTCAACCTCTGGGAGATTTTTATTGTGCCAAAGGGGAGCAAATTCAGATATTCCAAGATATCCCAGCAATGCCTTTGTTGTCCTCCACACCCTATTAAGTAGGTCTATAGTCGGGCACTTATGTACAAATGAGTTTGCCTCCTCTATTAGCGTTTTATGTGGGGCCCCTGCCAACATTATTCTAAAGCAATCTTTTCTGGGGTCTGAGCTCCCGCAACCTGCAATATGCTGAAGCTGAGACGCCAGAAAGTAAATTCTTGGGTGTGGAACCGCCATCCCCTCCCCCCCCGACCGGCAGCTGCATAGTCCGCAACACAATTCTGGCCTGCCCACCTTTCCACATTAATTCGCGAAATAGCGTTTCCAGTCTTTTAAACCACACTTGGTTAATCCAGATTGGAGAATTGTGGAGAATATATAGTATCTGGGGGAGCCAGATCATTTTGATTAGGCTGCATCTCCCGGCCGCCGAGAGAGGGAGGCGGCTCCAAATATCTTTTTTTTGCTTCAGCTTAGACAATAGGTGGGCCAAGTTTATTCTAGTGTATTCGCTGACGTCCCGGGTGATCCAAATCCCCAGATATTTAAATGTCGTCAGGGTTTTCAGTTGGGGCGTGTCGATTAATGAGATATATTTTGCTGTATCGATTGGTAGCAAAGCCGACTTGTCCCAATTGATGGTTAATCCAGAAAACCTGCCAAACTCTCTAACCATTTGAACCACTGGGGCTAATGAGTTGTTAACATCTCCAATAAAAAAAAGGATGTCGTCTGCGAACAACGATATTCTATCTTCGTCTAGGCCCCTTTTGAATCCCGAGATGTCTTCCTTACATCTAGTTTTTATAGCTAGGGGTTCCATGGCCAACGCGAATAGAAGTGGGGACAGGGGACAACCCTGTCTCGTTCCCCTCTCCAGCTCAAACAGATCTGATGTTTCACCATTGATCTTAACTTTAGCGCAGGGTTTATTATATAGGAGCTTAACCCACCTAGTGAAGGACGGGCCGAACCCAAAGCCTTCTAGTACACGCCATAGGTATGTCCACTCCAGGCTGTCGAATGCTTTAGCAGCATCTAGAGCCAGCAATGCCCTAGGGCCCTCATTAACAGTGGGGATCTGGATGTTTAAGAAGACCCTTCTTATATTAAGGCTTGTTGACCTGTTAGGAATAAATCCCGACTGGTCAGGATGGATAAGGCGCTCAATGCACCCTTTTAATCTTGATGCCAGCACCTTTGCAAGGATTTTTACGTCCGTGCAGAGTAGCGAAATTGGGCGGTATGAAGCGGGGTCAAGTTGATCTTTTCCCTCTTTGTGAATTATGATGATTGTTGCCTCCGTCGTAGAGGGAGGAAGATGTCCTTTGGAGAAAGCCTGATTCAAGGTGCGCAATAACTCTACACTAGGTAGTAATATATCTCCATATTGTTTGAAAATTTCTGTTGGAAGCCCATCAGGGCCTGGTGATCTATGATTGGCCATCTCTGTCACAGCACATCGCAGTTCTTCCAACGTAAGTGGGGATTCTAGTTTTTTTTTCTCGTTGTCTAACAAAGTTGGAAAAGATAGTCCCTGAAAAAAAGCCTCCATATTCTCATTCTCATCCCTTGATTTATATAGGGTTTTATAGAATTCGTGGAACGTACATCTTATCCCCCTGCCTTCTGTTACAATTTCGCCTGTTGAATTTCTAATGGCCCCAATATTGGAAGATGGAGAATTAGTCTGTACCAGAAGCGACAGCACCCGCCCCGCCCTTTCTCGTTCGCCAAATTGAAGTTGCTTTTGGAAAATTTGGCGATTCGCGGTCTTTCTCCTAATTACCATTTTATAGGCCTGCTGTTTTTCAAGCCATTCCCCTTTTCTACTTGGGGAGGGATCTATTATGTAACGTTGCTCGGCTAACATCACGGCGTTCCTCGCCTCTTCTTCCCATTGTCTGGATTCCCGTTGCAGTCTTGCAACTTTTTGTATTAGCAAGCCCCTTAAATATGCCTTCAGGGAGTCCCAGACCATATCAGCATCTGCCGTGCCAGTGTTAATCTGGGTGTATTCCCTCAGACTGTCCGACAGCTCTTGTGATTTCCCAATCAATTCAAGCCAATAGGGGCTGATTTTCCACTCCCTTGGAGTTGGTCTCTCTTTTTTTCTGATTGCTATATCCAGTGGTGAATGGTCTGAGACCCCTCTCGGGCCATATTCTATTTCCTTCACCCTATTTGTTGACATTGCATTGCCCAAAGCCAAGTCAATTCTGGACAATGTGCTATGGGAACTGGAAAAGCAGGAGTACTGACGGGTCATTGGATGATGGTCACGCCAGATATCCTTTAACCCTGCCTCCTCCATGAACTGAACCAAACGACCTCCACATTCACTTTTTGAGTCCAGCCTTGGGGGGAATCTATCGTGCACTCTGTTAGGTGCTTCGTTATAATCTCCCACTGCGATCAGGGGGATATCTGGCTTGTCCATCATAAACTCGATTAGTCTCTGTAATACTGAAAAATTAAAGGGGGGGACGACATATATATTGGCTAATATAAAGGGCTCGTTGTCTATTGTGCAGGCCAGAAAGATATAGCGTCCCTGTTCATCTATCCAGCTCTGTTCACAGGAGAATAATAGTCCCTTGCTTACCAGTATACTGACCCCCCGTGAGTATGAAGAATGTACCGAATGATAACGGTACGGAAACTTACGTATACCCAATTGGGTCATGCTATCTTTCGTTAAATGAGTCTCTTGTAGACAAAGTATCCCTGGTCCCCTCCCCTCCATTGAAGCCAGGACCAATGCTCTCTTAATGGGATCTCCCAACCCTCTTATATTCCATGACCTAATTCTCCAAGCCATAGTTAATGTATAGTTAAAGAAAAGAAATGTGAGTGAGTGAGTGAGTGAGTAACTTGTATAGCGCAGCAAATGCGAACTTAATCGCCTCAAGGCGCTTGACATCCAGAGTTGTACAGATCTTTCAGAAGAGGTGGGTCTTTAGCTTTTTCCTGAATGCCCGATGGTTTTCTTCCAAGCGGATGGTCGTGGGTAGAGCATTCCAGAGCCGTGGTCCTTGGACCGAGAATCTTCGTTCTCCTTTCGATTTGTAGCGGGATTTAGGAATTTGGAGAAGGTTTTGGTTGGTTGACCGGAGCATGCGCTTGGTGACGTACGGTTTTATTTTCTCGCTTAAGTATTGAGGAGCTTTTCCCTGTGTACATTTGTGGGTGAGGCAGAGCGTCTTGAATGTCACCCGGTCCTGTACGGACAGCCAGTGGAGGGACCTCAAGACTGGGGAGACTGATTCCCACGGCTTTTTATCTGTTATCAGTCTGGCTGCCGTGTTCTGGACGACTTGTAGACGTGCCATCTGGTATTTTGGTAGTCCTAAGTAGAGGGAGTTTGCGTAGTCGAGTCGTGAGTTGATGATTGTTCCAACCACTACTGCCGTGTCTTCTTTCGGGATAAAGGGGATGAGTCTACGTAGCATGCGGAGCAGATGATGAGAGCTGCTGACGACTGATCCTATTTGTGCATCCATCGTCATGTCTGAGTCGAAAATGACTCTGAGACTTTTGATTTTTTTGCTTGGTGCGATGGTTTGTCCGAGGATGGTGGGTGGTGTCCATGTGGTCCTAGAAATGGATTTCTTATTTGCGTGAAGGATGAGTAGTTCTGTTTTGGATCCGTTAAGTTTGAGGGAGCTTTCGGTCATCCAATTGTCGATCAGTGTGAGGCACTTTCCAAGTTCATGAAATTGGTCTTTTTTGTTGGTGATTCGAAGGTAAAGCTGCGTGTCGTCCGCATAGGAGTGGTAGCGCAGGTCCTGTTTGCTGATGATTTTGAGGAGCGGGCGGATGTAGATGTTGAAGAGTAGAGGTGAGAGGGGTGATCCTTGCGGGACTCCGCATGTGATGGTCCGTGTTTCTGATGTGAAATCTCCAAGTTTCACGGTCTGAGTGCGATTTTCCAGGAAAGATGCGAACCACGGTAGGGCTGCGTCAGAGACTCCTGCTACTTCTTTGAGTCGCGTGAGCAATATGTTGTGATCTACTGTGTCGAAGGCTGCACTAAGGTCCAGCAGCACTAGGAGACAGGATGTGCAAGCATAGACATAGAGATTAACGTGGTATTGATCTTCTCTCTCCCCTCTTGGCTGTTTTTGCAGGTAGCGTCCACTCCCCTTCCTAGTCCTATTTGGCATTTTAACAATAAAGCTACCTGGAGTGTGTCCCACCCCATAGTGACCCTCCCCCCCCTCCCCCCCCCCAAATCCCCCCCCCTCCCTCCCCGAGTCCCCCCCGCCCATTAGGGCTCCCCTTAGGGGCCTCTCCTGTGACCTTACCACTCTTACCCAATCTCATCCCCCCTATCATCCTATCTCTTCCTTACCCTTTTAACCCTGCTGAGGGTCTCCCTTCACCTACCCCCAGACCAGGTTTCAAACTCCTTTTTAACACAGTATACAAAATAACCAATTAAACAAGAAAAGCACATCAAAAAAAGAAAAAGAAAAAAAGGTGTATAACCATGTGTCCCATCTGTGCATTTCAATAAAAAATGTTAAATCTAAAAAAAATGTGCTAGACATGAAGAATGTCCCCTCGCCCCAGAAGGGGCAATCCATTGGCTATTAGTAATATGTAAGATGCGGGTATATACCCCCCGCCACACCCCAACCCGTGGAATAAAAAAGAACACAAGCAAACAAAAAAACAACAAAAAAAAAAGAACAATTTCATCGAACCTATACCCTGTGCATTGAAAAAAATAATTTTGCTCAAAAATAGTCCGGCGAGCCCCTGCCAGAGGCTATCCGACCATTCAACTCCCCTTTGGATAAATACAGATTAAGCAAAGTGAACATTTTACAATTATGTGCGTAGTTAGCTGGAGAAAAAAAAAATATATGCCCCGAGCCCAAAAGAACCTTCTTGCCCCTTTCCTGGCCCCCGAAAAAAAAGGGGGAAAGGATCGGCAGGCAAAAAAATAAATAAAAACCCAGTAGGGGGAAGGTCTCCCGGGCCCGGTGACGTAAGACCAGCACCGTTTATATCATATCTTGTGTCCAAGCTGTGACCAAACTCGTGTAAAAAAAAAAAGAAGAAGGAGTTTGGAAAAGGTCAAAGGGAAAAAAAATAAAATGAAAAAAAAAATAAAAAATTATAGTATCGGCCTTCTTGCGGGTGAGTCCAGTGATAGAGCTTATAGGTCCCTGCGAATGTCTTCCAGCCATTTTGTCGCTTCTCCTGGCGTGTTAAAAAAGAAGATTTTGCCCAATGCTGTTACCCGCAGGCGGGCTGGATATAGAAGGGCGTATGCCACTTTGTGCTGCTACAGGATGCATTTGATTGGCACATATTCAAATCTGCGTTTTTGTAGCTCTGGGGAGAAGTCCGGATAGAACGATATTCTAGAGCCATTATAGGTAATGTCTCCCTTCTCCCTGGCTTTTTGGAGCAGAGTGACTTTGTCCGCAAAGTTGAAGAATTTAAGGATTATAGGCCTAGGCCGACCACCTGGCTGCGGGGGTTTTGAAGGAACCCTGTGCGCTCTTTCGATGGAAAAAAAAGGTGATGGAAAAAACGGTATTGCCAAAAATCTCTTTAACCACTTAAGGACCGGACCAATATGCAGCCTAAAGACCCAAGGTGTTTTTACAGTTCGGGACTGTGTCGCTTTAACAGACAATTGCATTTAAATTGCATTCTTTATTGTGAAAATGACAGTTGCAGTTTGGGAGTTAACCACAGGGGGCGCTGTAGGAGTTAGGGTGCACCTAGTATGTGTTTACAACTGTAGGGGGGTGTGGCTGTAGGAATGACGTCATCGATCGTGTCTTCCCTATAAAGGGAATGACGCGATCGATGCGCCGCCATAGTGAAGGACGGGGAAGCCGTGTTTACATACGGCTCTCCCCGTTCTTCAGCTCCGTGGAGCGATCGCGACGGAGCGGCTATAAACAAATAGCCGCGCCGTGGTCCCGGATCGCTCCCCGAGCGGACCCGACCTCCGCATGTAGCGGGGGGGTCCGATCGGACCCCCCACCCGCTAATAGGCGAGGACGTACGTGTACGCCCATGTGCCTGTACGTGCCATATTGTGGACGTATATGTACATGCGGGGGTCGGGAACTGGTTAAACCACTCCTCCATAAATGTTATGGTATCAGCACCTTCGCATCGTTCTGGGAGGCCAATCACACGAATATTACTTCTTCTTAACCTATTTTCCATTTCATCTAATTTAGATGATTGAAAGTAAACTTTTTCCTGCAGCTCTCTTATTTTGTTTTCGATTGGATACATAGTATCCTCAAGGGCACTTGTTCGCTCTTCCAATGTCTCCACCCTTTCCAAAGCGCTACTCATATCCTGGCATATTAACACAAGTTCGTCCTTTAAACTCCCTAGTTGATTATCAAAACCAACCATAAGTGTTTTACAATCATTTACAGCCCTTAGAACGTCTTTTAATGTGGGTTCCTGAGTTATCTCAGAGCTATTATTTTCAATGGGTCCTAGAGTAGTAAATTCCTCTATGGTCACTGGCGTTTCGTTCTTCTCTCCCCCCAGGTCCTTGTTCCTTTGGGTTTTGGGCCCTGTTGAACTGGCGGAATTAGCTGGGTTAGATGATTTGGGGACTGCCGCTGAACCCAAGCTCCGCCTATCTGCTGACGAACCCGACAAACCCTTGGGTTGTACCGCTACTTGTGGTACTCCCCCCTTGCCTGGGGAGTGGGTTACAGATTTTGGGGGGTGGAAAAAACGTTCCAACTTGGCTGCAGCTGCCTGGCTACCTTTCTCCTTCTCTCTATCCTTGTCCTTGTCTTTGTCCTTATCCTTTGCAGACCTTATGACCAGAGCCCCCTCTGGGTGGGATGCATTTTTCATCATGGTAAACATAATTTGCAGCAAACAGGGCCAACCTATTTTAATTGGCCTCTGACCTCTAACTCACCAATGTCAGAGTTGAGAAACCGTGAGAGACAAGAACAACCAAAAAGAAGAAGAAAAGACTCCTACCGCAAAAAAAAAAGAAAGAATCCACACTGCAGCCCTGCACTCTGGTCTAAAAAGAGAAGTCACTCTTTAATTATAACCATAAAAACTTCTCCCTAGTTATAAGACCAGAAAGAGCTTTCTCTAATACCAGAGAGAAGGTAATTTAACCCCGACAATAGGCGAGGGATTCAATTACATGTTGTACGCTGCTGTTAATTGGTGACTTGTTTTTGGGGCTTGATTGATTTATTACTTGTGCACGTAATCGCTGCTTGCCAGTCTTGTAGCCCCCCCCCCCTACCTTATACCGACGCCACACAGGGGCATACAAGGTCCATATTTTGGAGGGTATCACTATTGCAAGCAGGTAGTAAAAAAAAAAAAAGGAGTCCTAAAGTATCCAGTACAGTGTCCAGTACAGTAAGCTCTTCCCCATAGGCAGTCAATCAAACTGGTTAGTAGAGCACAGTTCCATGAACAATAATATTTCTGTACTGGGTTACTCACGTGTCCCTTGCCTATTCCCAGTTCTCTCAAATATTAGGCAGGCTCTGCTGGTGTAGGACTCGCTCTGTGTGGAGCGCTGTAGAGCTCCTCTTCATGCAGATCTTGGTTGTCACACTTGTCCGCGTCCTCCCGGGAGTAAGGAATGTAGTGCAAGGTCAATGTGGGGAGCTCCGACAGAGATTCCCAGTATCCACGCCGGCTTCACTGGCTTGGTTGCATCGATGCTCTGGCGTAGTGGGATTGGTTGAGACGGTCACGTGGTCCCGTCAGCTGACCGTCGCCTCCCAGTCTCGTCCTCTCGTCCCGGCTCAGCAAGCAGACCACCACGGACCTCCGGAGGAACGGGGGAACACCAAGACTCTCCTCGGCCGCAGACACAGCAGGTATAACTGGCCGACAGCCTCCGCACAGACTGTATAAATAATGCAGATAACGTCAGCTGAGGAATTTGACCAGCGAAGCTTCCTCAGATGGTGGACAAAGCAGAGAGCTGGAGCAGGCAGATAGTTAGAGCAGAGCATATGAGGGACGTAGTCTATTTAGCATGCCTGGGGTAGGTAGGGAGGAAGAGACCTCTCACATGTTGCAGGTCCTCACATATTCGGCAACCTCCTCACACTCCACACACACCTCACGCCGCACACCTTCATCCGGTCACGCCCCCCAGCTGTTTGAAGGAAGGCTCTTTCTAAGACAAGGGGTGTACCCGGAGGCCTCCAAGAAGGGCTGCAGGAGGAGCAGGGCCGGCAGACCCGCCATATCGGGGATATGGTGGGAGATTTGAGGCGGGTGGCGAACAGCCTGGCCTCCTCTGCCAAGTCACAGGCTGCATGCGCAGCGTCAGTGCAGCAGGCCCTCACCCTGCATGCGGAGCTGGGCACCAAAAATACTGTGAGCCTGCAGGATGTCAGCAGAGGTGAGCAGGTTGGCAGGGGCGGTAGAGGCCAACACTGCTGCTGTGCGTGAGGAGGGGAGACAAACCCGGCGGCACCAGCAGCAGAACACCACCCGGCAGCTTTGGATGCTGGCACAGACGAACTCTGTGCTCACCCTCCTGGCCAACGCCATGGAGGGCAGGCAGGCACCACCTGCCAGGAGTGAGCAAGTAGGGGATGATGCTCCTCCCCCCCACCCCAGGCTCCATCACGCCAACTGAGGAGCCAGAGCCGGGGCACCCGTGGCACCAGCCTGGGCAAAAGAAAAAGATGATGATTTTTTTTTGCTCAGAATCTGATTTTTTTGGTTATATGTATGCTCTGAATATGAGCTGTTTTTTTTGGTTATATGTATGCTCTGAATATGAGTTTTCTGGTTTATTTTGTAGTCCCTACACACAGTGAGGAGTGTAAACTACAGTGTGACTGGTGTGTGAATGGAGGGGGGGTGTCACTCCTGCTGGCAAAGGGGTTTCACCCTCTGCCGTGTGAAAGGTGTATGAATGTACAGCGACATAATTGGAGCCTTGGCGTGGCATTGCTGCTCCCTAGTACCGTGCGGTGTACTTGGGTCTAATCCAATTTGATGAGGATGTGGGGTGTGTGTGCTAGGGACCACAGTGGTGTGCGTGCATGCATTCTCCTTGTGGCATGATGAATGTGTGTGTTTAACGTGCAAAGAGGCGTTCCACAAGACAACTACTGACTGCTCTTCCCTCAGTAGACCGGGAAGAGTTGGTTAGGGGGGGATTGCGTGGGGCGGGGGTCAGGTCATCACGTATGTCAATCTGCAGGCCCCTTCTCATGGCGAAGTTGTGCAGAATACAACATGCCCTGATGATCTGACACACAAAGTTTGGGGAATACAACAGGGTACCCCCAGACTTATCAAGGCATCGGAAACGGGACTTCAGAAGGCCAAATGTGCGTTCCACCACTGCACGGGTACGTGCGTGTGCTTCATTGTATCTTTCCTCTTCTGGGGTTTGGGGATTCCGGAATGGAGTCATGAGATGGGGTCCAAGTGCATATGCCACGTCACCTGGAAGGGAAAAGACAGGAGGATGTTAGTCGTGCATGTGCCCCTCGTGATGTCTGTATCATGGGGGGGGACAGTCATACCTGACACCCATGTCACTCACCAACCAGCCAGCTGTCCCCATACACGTTCTGTTCAAATTCTGTGGAGATGGGGCTTTGACGGTATATGAAGCTGTCGTGGCTGGACCCTCGGTGTTTGGCACGGACGTGCCATATGAGGCCTTGGGCATCGACTATCACCTGTACATTGATTGAATGCCAGTGCTTCCGATTGCAGTATATGTGCTCCATGTCACGGGGGGGCCGTAGTGCCACATGTGTGCAATCAATGCCCCCCACGGTGCGTGGGAATCTGGCAATTTGATAAAAATCTGTCACTGCCTTCTGCCGCTGGACCTCCTGGGTGGGTTTGATGAAGTGGTGGGACATGCGTCTGAGGATTGCGGGGACAACCTGGTGCACACATCTGCTAATGGAGGATTGTGACATCCCAGCCACAGCTCCACTTGTTCTTTAAAAAGATCCACTTGCAAGGAAATGCAGTGTTGCCAGTACCTTGACCAGTGGCTCCACTGCATGTCCACGATGTGTCTTGCTGGTGATGTCATCATGCAAGATTGTGGCTATTTCCTGGATGACTTCAGGGCTGAATCTGAAGATGCGAAACACCTCCGAATCTCCTATGCCAAAGACGTTCATGCGCGCTCGGTATATCCTCTCCCGTGCCCTCCTACGAGTCGGTTCACTCAGTAGTATTGCTAGAACCATGGCTGCCCCTGGCATGTTGGCACACAGATGTGTTGTCCTGCAAGTGTGGGTGCTCTGCTTGCTCAGCTCGTCCGTATTGGTGCTGCTGTAGCTGCTCTCCAGCTGACCTGTGGATGTCTGTTGCTAAGTTGCCCCTGCTTTTATGAGGAGCAAGTTTGAGCTGGCCGTACAACTTGCGCGCCTTGCGCGCAGACTGCGGCTGACACGCGCATGTTTGAGAATCAGCGTATCTTCCTCATTTGCATATTTGAAGAGGAAAACAATGGGAGCGCAAGATGCGCACAGCGTAAAAATGCGCATTAAATACGCCGGCGGAGAGAAATTACTGCCTTAGGAAGAAGCCAAATTTCAGGCGTATCTCTTTTTCTGGGTCATCCGCATAGTTGTGGTGGCGCAAAATTCTTACTTACGCGGCGCATATCGAGATACAACGGCAAAGTCCTACCTGAATCTACCCCAGTATTCACAAAGCACTTGCTCCCAAAGTTGTGCCAGCGTAACGTAATTTCGTAAGCGTAAGCTGGCCTAATTCAAAGTAGGTGGAAGTGGGGCGTGATACATTTAAATGAAGCGTAACCCCATGAAAATGATGGGCCGAACGAACGGCGCATGCGCGCGCATGCTTAGAATCACGTTGAATATACTCCCTAAGATATGATGGCTCAATGCCTACGACGTGAACGTTCGTGATGTACAGAACTGTTCGCCGGCGAATAGTTCCCGGCGAACATCACTTGTTCGCGTTCGACGCCGCGGGCGAACATATGCAATGTTCGATCCGCCCCCTATTCGTCATCATTGAGCAAACTTTGACCCTGTACCTCACAGTCAGCAGACACATTCCAGCCAATCAGCAGCATACCATCCCTCCCAGACCCTCCCACCTCCTGGACAGCATCCATTTTAGAATCATTCAGAACCTGCAGTCTTAGTGAGAGGAGGGACAGTGTAGCTGCTGCTGTTTGAATAGGGAAATATATAGCTAGGCCAATGTTTTCAGTGTCCACTAAAGTCCTGAAAGACTCATCTGATCTCTGCTGTAAGGACAGCACCCCAAAAAGCCCTTTTTAGGGCTAGTATATCAGTCTGCTGTTTTTTTTCTCTGTAATCTAATTGCAGTTGCCTGCCAGTGCCAGGTAGCGTGTGTGTGTGTCAGGCTCACAGCGTACACTGTGCCCAGTGCCGCACCCACCACTTATCTATCTGGTGGCACAGTAAATAACATATGCATTTTTTTTTTGACTGCAATAGAATAGTAGTCAGTTGCCTGCTGCCTGGCTGCCAGCATGTGTCAGGCTCACAGCGTACACTGTGCCTAGTGCCGCACCCACCACTCATCTATCTGGTGGCACAGTAGATAACATTAAAATTTTTTTTACTGCAATAGAATAGTAGTCAGTTGCCTGGCTGCCAGCGTGTGGCAGCCTCATAGCGTATACTGTGCCCACTTGCCCAGTGCCACCACTCATATCTGGTGGCACAGTAGATTAAATAAAAAAAAAAAAACACAATTTTGACTGCAATAGAATAGCAGTTAGTTGTCTGCAGGCGTGTGTCAGGCCTACAGCGTCAACTCTGCCAACTTCTTCCAGTGCACAGTGCCACTCATATCTGGTGTCACAGTAGCTTGCACGCATAGTACAACTTAACAAATAAAAAAAAATTACTGGCAGAGGCAGGCCACCCCGCAGGGGCCGTCGTGGTCGTGGTGCTGTGATTCCCTTTGGCCCTAGAATAATGCCCAGTGTTTAGATGCCACGTACCCTGAACTCGAAAAGTTCTGAGGACATAGTTGACTGGCTAACACAGGACACCCAATCTTTTACAGCTTCCGCTCGAAACCTTGACGCACCATCCTCCTCCAACTCAGCTTCAGGCACCTCTCAATTTACCACTCGCCCGCCTGCCACCACCACCAACACTAGCATCACAGCTGCTTCACTTGATCTGTCAGAGGAGTTATTTACACATCAGTTAGAAGAAATGAGTGATGCGCAACCATAAACGATAAAAAAAGAGGGGATTCTCATAGCGTATAACGTTTCATAAAAGAAGTGGTTTTAATATAAGGTTGCACTTACAATCATGTGATGAATTATGGGCAAACAAATCAAGGAAGAAACTTTCTCTTCGATAGTCCAATGTCCGATGCTTCTCGCTGTTAGATCAAACACACCGCCGGCGTTCAGAACGGAACGCGATGACGTCACGGCACCCGACGATCGTTTCGTCTCGATAGGACTTCAACGGGGGTTTGGCCGGATCAAACCCCCGTTGAAGTCCTATCGAGACTAAACGATCGTCGGGTGCTATGACGTCATCGCGTTCCGTTCTGAACTCCGGCGGTGTGTTTGATCTAACAGCGAGAAGCATCGGACATTGGACTATTGGAGAGAAAGTTTCTTCCTTGATTTGGTTGCCCATAATTCATCACATGATTGTAAGTGCAACCTTATATTAAAACCACTTCTTTTATGAAACGTTATACGCTATGAGAATCCCCTCTTTTTTTATCGTTTATGGTGCACCCTGGACCTTATGCTGAGCCCCATTCTGATCATCCAGGCAGACCGGTTGCGGGAAGACCATATTTTCCCACACGCTCCATGAGACTGGTGTAAAACAGTCTTCCATTCTGGTAAGCAGGCAATTTTTTCATACGGATGTACTGCAGAGTCTTTTCTATCATCAAATCTGGAGTTATCTCATCACTTTCTTAAAGAGGAGTTCCACCCAAATTTGGAACTTCCTCTTAACCCACTCCTCTCCCCCTTACATGCCACATTTGGCATGTACTTTTTTTGGGGGGGGAGTGGGGGCTTCAGGAAGAGTGGGACTTCCTGTCCCACTTCCTCCTTCCTGTAGGCGACTAAGCTTAATCGCCTTCAGGAAGGGGCTGCTGTATGCGATCGCCTAGGACACGTCACAGGTCCTGGGCGATCTCCTGGCCAATTACACGGCGCGGCGCCGGGCCGCTCGCGCATGCGCAGTGCCGCTCGCACATGCGAAGACGCCGGCCGGGGAGGGGGGGGAGAGGAGCGGAGGGGGGGAGAGGAGCGGAGCCCCGGCCGGCGCGTCGCTGGAGCGCTGGAGCAGGTAAGTGTCTGTTTATTAAAAGCCAGCAGCTACACTTTTTGTTGCTGCTGACTTTTAATAAACATACAAATGGCTGGAACTCCCCTTTAAACAGCCTTCTTCTGAGAAAATTATGCTGGATTAAGCTATTGTTTCTTTTTCCCTTCACGGCTTTTTGGAACTTTGTTTATAATTTCTGGACTCACCTTGCACTCCAGAATGAACTTTTAATTTATTTTATTTATTTATTTATTTTTCATGAATTATAATCACTATTAATCACATGAATTATTTATTTATCACAGAATAGCGCTGCATTTCCCCTTGTTTTTGTATACCCACCTAGGTACAACTGCTTTGCGAAGGCACATGATCGCACATCACAAACGCCTATGGGATCAACACATGATGACGAGTACAAGCAGCACACAAGCTCAATGCCACCATCCTCCTCCTGGTGCAGCATCTTCAGTCACGTCAACCACTGTTGTCCTCCTTGCCCCCTCTCAAACATCCGCCACTCCGTCTCTCACCTTGAGCAGTTCCTGCTCATCTGCCCACAGTCAGGTGTCTGTCAAGGACATGTTTGAGGGTAAGAAGCCAATGTCACAGAGTCACCCCCTTACCCGGCGTCTGACAGCTGGCTTGTCGGAACTCTTAGCCCGCCAGCTTTTACCATATAAGCTGGTGGAGTCTGAGGCCTTCAAAAAATTTGTAGCTATTGGGACACCGCAGTGGAAGGTACCCAGCCGAAATTTCTTTTCACAAAAGGCAATCCCCAACCTGTACTCTATTGTGCAAAAGGAAGTCATGGCATGCCTGGCACACAGTGTTGGGGCAAGGGTCCATCTGACCACTGATACCTGGTCTGCAAAGCACGGTCAGGGCAGGTATATCACCTACACTGCGCATTGGGTAAACCTGCTGACGGCTGCCAAGCATATAATGCGTGGCTCTGCAGAGGAGTTGGTGACACTGCCACGACTTGCAGGCAGGTCTGCTGCCACCTCCTCTACTCCTCCTACTCCATCCTCTTCGATAACCTCCTCGGCTGAGTCCTCTTCTGCTGCTGCGTCTTGCTTCACATCAACTGCACCCCCCCCCCCCAGCTCCCCAGGGGCTATTCCACATCACGGATATGACAGTGTCACGCCGTCTTGGGGTTGACTTGCCTGAAAGCAGAGAGTCACACCGGACCAGCACTCCTGTCCGCCCTGAACGCACAGGTGGATCAGTGGCTGATTCCGCACCAACTGGAGATCGGCAAAGTGGTGTGTGACAACGGAAGCAATTTGTTGGCGGCATTGAATTTGGGCAAGTTGACACATGTCCCGTGCTTGGCACATGTGATGAATCTGATTGTACAACGCTTTGTGCATAAGTACCCAGACTTACAGGACGTCCTCAAGCAGGCCAGGAAGGTGTGTGGCCATTTCAGGCGTTCCTACACGGCCATGGCGCACTTTTCAGATATCCAGTGGCGAAACAACATGCCAGCGAGGCGCTTGATTTGCGACACCCCGATACGTTGGAACACTCCTAATGTTCGACGGAAGAAGATAATGATCCAATCAAGCACAGATACACAAGTCGCACCTCATCCCTAGTATAGTAGAAAAGAATAATGGAGCGAATGGGATGTTGGCGGTGCTTAAACATAGACAATGTCAGAAAATTAAGTTTTATAACAATTTATTTAAAACCTCAAAAAAATCGGTTTTTGTATATTACAAAATACATCATTTAAAAACAAATTGCCAGAGTGTCTGATTTGGGTTGCTGGAATTTCCCAATATTGAGCTACTGGTCGATATAGAGATGTTGTTGGACCCAATATATTTCGCCGTAACCGGCTTCCTCAGGGGTTCCACAAGCGACCAGATTTTATAAAGCCAGCTCTGAACAAAAAAATGGAAAACAACATATAAGGAATTCATACATCATAATTTTCATCTATATATTTAACATTGCACATATTGAATCTCCTTGAGAGGGATGCACTCTAACCTGACAGCCTGGAAAAATTAGAAACTGACACCAAATTGCACGATGACCCGGACCCAGGGACAGATCAGCCCCCGAAAGGAGGGGGAAAGGAATGCCTTCACCCGATGTGTCTCTGCTGCATAGGGGCATAGGCTGGACCATAGGGGAGGAAGGGGACCGAGCTGTAGGGAACACAATACACCTATTGAGCATAATGTTCCAATCATCCTAGAAAAGGAATTACTTAAATGAAAACATCACTGTTACACTTACTGGCAAAAAGCAAGATGTTTGAGCTCAGAGGACTGCCAGAAAGCCTCGTCTTGTATATTACAAGAGAAGAGGGGATGTATCCAATCCCACAGTCTTAAGAAAAACACAAAAAACACTTAAGTTAATATGTCAGAAATATGAAAAAAGAAGAAAAGGAAAAAGATTTATCATTAAAAAGTCATATATAATTAAGGTATGAGGATATATCACACCAATACCACTAGGGGTTGCTGGTTAGCCACACACAAGAAAACAAAACAAAAGTATATGCAGGGAGCACCTAAAATAGCCAATAGGTTGTTGGCCAGTCACAAAAAAGAATAAAGATAAGAGCAGCAAGTAAGTTGAACAGACTGTCTAAGGACAGAGGGTCATCACCTGTGTATGGTCACCGATCGTCAGGAGCGCAATAGGAAGCAGCAGAATGGTGGAATAAGCTGGCTCCTTATAAACCCCCCCCCCGCAAGCCCGAGCGTCTGACGTCATCGGGCGTGCGCGGACAACTCACGCAAACGGCGCATGCGCCGCGTGGCCGGAGTCTCCACAGTGCCTACAACTCCCATGATCCCACAGGCCAACGATCCAACTAAGGATAGATGGGCGGGGATACAGGTCCCTGGTGATGTTAACCAGAGCGGTGCGAGGCACAGGGGGAGGAGGCAAAGGGGGGAGCTACGGCAGATGACACACAGCAACAGCGTCGCTGCAAACAATGGGCATTCAAAAGAAGCCCTTGTGTGTCCATACGGCCAAGCCAAAAAACGCCTCAAAGAGGCAGCAAAAAACAACAGCGGGTACATTCTAACTGAGGTGTCCAGGACCAAGCGATCATGGGGACACACAGCTCAGATGGAGGGGAGATGGGGAGGTGGGAAAAAGAAAAGGGAGGAGAAAAAATAGGGAGCAAAAAACGGGAAGGGGGAAAAAGAGACAAAAACAACAAAAAAAAATCTCCAAATGAGCAGCTGAGTGTCAAAAGGTGTCAGCTGCTGGATGGCCACAAGATGGCCAAGCAGAGTTAAAAAACCCCTCTCACGGAAAGACAACATTAACATCCTAAGTAACATTTTAATTGTGAACAGCAGTATATACAAATTTATACAACATATATGCAAACACATTTGGTCAACTTTTACATGCATGTCTGTAAACATTTAACAAAACTAGCATATTCTGGCACATCAGACTAATCTGCCTCTATAGGGAAACAGCGAAAAAATAGAATAGGATAAAAAAAAAACAAAGGGGAAGAAAAGGAATAAGGGGAAAGAGAAAAAGAAGAGTGAAGAAAAAAGGGGATTATTGAGATAAACGGAGGATCAAGAAAAATTAATTCAGTGGACACAAGGGGCAAACAGATGATACGCAACTAGTCAATTTCAAAATCCAGTATTTAACAAGGCACCCTATATACATCAGCAACAGTTTCCAGTTAGTACATCAAAGTCAGGGAAAAATAAGGAAGGGAAACAGAGGAAGGAGAAATTATACAATCTACTAACATATGTCAGAAAATTCATCACAGAAATGACTTGAAACTTATGTACTCATTGAGTCCGGGATACCGGGTGGCGTTCAAAGATTGAATCCACTTAGTTTCCAATTGTAGAAGTATACGGTCGATGCCACCGCCTCTTGCATGTTCAGGGACATGCTCAAGTGCGGTGAATTTGATCATGTCGAGCGCAAAGTTGTGCTCTTTGCCCACGTGTCGACCTATGGCAGTGGTCATTAATCGCCTACGTAGTGGGTCAACATGGTCCTTAATCCGTATATAAAACGGTCTTTTTGTTTTTCCGACATAAAAACACCCGCACAAATACTTGGCCAAGTACACCACTCCAATGGTTTGACAGGTGACCCTATGAGGAATAGAGCGTGTCCCACCATTAGGGAGGGGGGTACTTGTGCCACTCAAAATAAATTCACATATATTACATTTGTTACAAGGAAAAGTTCCAAAATGAGATTTACTTTTGTTGCCGGGGAGATTGTGATGACTATGGACCAGTTGGTCTCTCAGGGAGGGAGCACGGCGGTACGTAATGTCTGGTCTCTTTTGAATATATTTGACTACAGTGCCGTCGGCTAGGAGTAATGGTCAAAAGTGTTCTAGAATACCCCTGAATTGGGTGTAATGTTGGGAGTACTGTGTAATGACACGGGTAGGTTGCATAGTATCCTTTGTTTTGGTGGAAAAAATAAGTTCCTGACGATTATGTTGAGCAGCTCTCCTATAGGCCTTTTTAAGAATTTTACGGCTATACCCTCTGTCCCTAAGGCGATGATATAGATTTTTAGCGGCTATTTCGTAATCACTTGTTTTTGCACAGTTCCTTTTGAGACGTATGTACTGACTGTAGGGTATGCTATTGATAAGGGAATGGGGGTGGCCACTTGAGGCGTGTAAGATGGTGTTCCCAGATGAGGGTTTTCGATAGAGAGAAGAATAAATACAGCCATCTGCATCAATGTAAATTTTGAGATCCAAAAAATTGATACTTTCTTGACTACATTCCATTGTAAATTTTAAATTATATAAGTTGTCTGCTAAGACTTTCATAAATTCTTCGAGTTCATCTTTAGTACCTGACCATAATACCAAGATGTCGTCGATGTACCTGTACCATGCAATAGCATGGGACAGGTACATCGAAAGATCATCTCTGGAAAAAAGTTCCTTCTCCTACCCCCCAGGTACAGGTTGGCATACGATGGGGCACACTTAGTCCCCATCGCAACCCCCTGCACCTGGAGGTAGTGGCAGAGTCCAAACAAAAAAATATTACGTGTCAAAATAAACTTTAGTAGATCCAAAATGAAACAGTTATACGGTTGAGCCAGAGTGCCCCTATCTTTCAAGATATTGACAATGACTTCAATCCCTTTATCATGAGGAATGGCGTTATATAGACTTTCGACATCTATGGCTACTAGCCATGTGCCAGGGGGGACAGAGATCCCCTCAATGGTTTGCAGCAGATCGATTGTGTCTTTGATGTACGAATTTAAAGATGTTACATGAGGATGAAGATAATGATCCACCATTGCACTTGCATTTTCAGTAAGGCCCATACAGCCAGACACAATCGGTCTGCCAGGCGGGTTAGTTAGTGACTTATGCACCTTGGGAAGGGCATACATTGTGGGAATGCGGGGTTCTTGAACATTGAGATAGTTCCAGGTATCTTTGTTGATTAGACCTTTGTGATAGGCACTAGTAATTAAGGAATAATATTCCTTATTGTATCCATAGATATTTGTCTGTGAAATGGGACGATACCATTCCACATTGGCCAATATCCTTAGACACATAGTCTCCTGCTCCTGCTCCTGCTCCAACAAGAAAAAGCCGTCAACGAGTATTTGTATGACCGAGGTGCTAGGACAACCTCTGCGCAGCTGGGAATTTTTTTGCCACGTTACTGGACGCTCATGCGCAATGCCTGTAGGCTCATGCGTCCTTTTGAGGAGGTGACAAACCTAGTCAGTCGCACTGAAGGCAGCATCAGCAACATCATCCCATTTGTTTTCTTCCTGAAACGTGCCCTGCGAAGAGTGCTGGATCAGGCCGTAGATGAGCGTGAAGAGGAAGAGTTGTGGTCACCATCACCACCAGAAACAGCCTTATCTGCATCGCTTGCTGGACCTGCAGCAACGCTGGAAGAGGAGTGTGAGGAAGAGGAGTCAGAGGAGGAATTTGGCTTTGAGGAGGAGGAGGAAGACCAACCACAGCAGGCATCCCTGGGTGCTCGTTGTCGCCTATCTGGTAGCCGTGGTGTTGTTCGTGGCTTGGGGGAAGAACTGACCTTCAGTGAGATCAGTGAGGATGAGGAACGGGACATGAGTAGCTCGGCATGCAACCTTGTGCAAATGGGGTCTTTCATGCTGTCGTGCCTGTTGAGGGACCCTTGTATAAAAAGGCTGAAGGAGAACGACCTGTACTGGGTGGCCACACTACTAGACCCCTGGTATAAGCAGAAAGTGTCTGAAATGTTACCAAATTAGAAAGGACCTTCAGTGCAGCAGGAGGTATTGTCACTGAGAAGTCACCTAGGTCAAAAAAGTCTAGATTACCTCACTTTTATTAAGATGAATGAGGCATGGATCCCGAAGGGACTGACAGTGGGCGGTACATTTGACTAAAGGCCTGATGAGTGGGATACAACAGGTGCACAAGTTGTCTGTAGCACTCTATGAGGATCACAATCACATCAAGGTAGGTAGTGGATGAAATACGCTTACCGGATGTGTTGGACTCTACTACTATACAGCAAAGAGTCAGCCAGACATAGTGGTCTTTGGAAACCGGGACCACTCAAACCGGAATGGGACCATAAGCGAGACTGGAACTCCAAATTGACATGGACGGCAGGAACCAGCAGAGCTTGAATGGTGTGTTGGATCAATACCACAAGCTTTGAATATAATCCTTAGACCATCAGTCAGGAGATGCAGAGCAGGATGTTGCTAAAGCTCTCAGGAAACCATGGAGTGGATGATATGAAATGGAAAAAGGACTCCAATAGTGCAGGTCAATTAAAACCAATGAGGTTTATTTGTAAAAAGTCATAGGTAAATATGACAAGGATAAAAAGTGATCACGTACAGAAAATGGCAATGTGGGGTGCTCAATAGCAATACCCGACGCGTTTCGGCTAAGTAAGCCTTCAACAGGGGCATAAGGATGCACCCCCACATTGCTCGCTTAAATACACAGAATGGTTATAAGACCCTCCCCCAACAGGGTGGTGCCCTAAAACAGGATATGATGTAATAGATGTGCATTGTGACAGACATAATATAAAAGAAAAAAAAGGAAAAAATTCTTTAAACAAGTATACATCACATACTAACATCACCTCGATCACATAGAAATGCAACAAATACCACCATATTATACATATCATAACAATGAGAGGCAATCATCTGTAACATTCTATGATAAAAATATAAATGAAAATATAAATATAAATAACACAGCTGTTGCTGTGTCACCAGATGAGGAACCTCTCATAATTCTATGAGCGGGGACACTGCGCCATCATGTTGTTTTTACAAACATTACTTTGACAAGTATTCCCACTGAGCATCTACAGACTGCTTCCTTGTAAGGGCGCTCATCCTTGGGGCTAAACAACCCCACTGTGCTCATAGATTAAACACGATCGCCCCAAATTGTCACCGATCGGTACAGCGCTGCTACTAACAGCCCGCGCGTGCACCAATCAGGTGCAATGGGGGCGTGGCATAGAGCCAAGGCGGCCAATCAGCGAGCACCTATAGCTGACCTCCACACCCATCATGTGTGCAGCGATGCTCACACCAATGGGATATGGAGGGGCGTAGCTTCTGATCGCACCATCCAACCAGCGGTGGAGGGGCGTAGCCTCTGATCGCACCATCCAACCAGCGGTCAGACGTTCCCTAGACCAATCAGGAGGTGGGCACGAATCACATGGACGCGGCTTCCAATGGACTAGCGCCGTGAACCTGACAGCGCATCGCGCATCGGAGCCCTGCCCCCCGAACGGAGGGGGTACTCGGAGCTACAAGACATGACAGCCCGAGACATGGCAGTGCCCCTGGCCGATGGAATGGCCCCAAGCATGGTCACAAATATCAAGTGCTCCAACTACACGAGCACTGCAGTACATGAGCAATTCACCTAGATGTTACAATAACCAACAAGGCATATGGGGGACTCCTCAGCACCTTTAAGCATAAATAAAGGAGACTGTATGCATTGTGAGAATGGCCCCAATTGGCCCGCCCAGACTGGGACAACGGGGACCACCCACAATGCAAAACTGTGCTGTGAAAGGGATTTAAATAAATCAAAATTATAATGGGGAGTCAGCATAGATAACAGAATCACCATATTGAATCTACATCTGCAGCTGATGGAGAAATGAATAGACATAGAACATAAAGGTAAAATAATAAGGATAAACGAGCTCAGGATGCTCACCCCTGGTTAATGAAACAGTTGATGTCCCAGTCAACGTTCATACCATAAGGGGTGTAGCACCTGAGCTCATGTATCCAAAAAGTCTCGAGTCTCGAGACGCCCCTTAATCTGGAGTCTCCTCTCCAGTGAGAGACGAATCTATCGATCACCTGAAACAATGATCCCTTGGGATCGGAGTTATGGTGCTCGAGATAGTGTCGTGAGACTGTATGTTTGGGACAACCCTTTCGGATTTTAGCTATGTGCTCGTTGACTCTGATGGAAAAGTTTCTTATAGTCCGTCCCACATATTGGGATTTGCATGGACATGTTATAAGATATACGATAAAGCTAGTGAAACATGTGGTGAACTGCTTCATAGTGTATATGCGACCTGTCACTGTAGAGGAAAACGAGTCTATCTTACGTCTGACTATGGTGTTGGTGACACAAACATTACAGGAGCGACATGGATAAAATCCATTAGCCTCTGGGAAGAAGGATATCTTCTTTGGGGGGTCGATAGTATTAGGAGCTATGTCGCTTTGAACAGAGCGGGCACCCCTGAAAATGATGCCGGCTCTATCTGGTAGCGACGGCCCCAAAATCCTATCGTTGAGAAGGATTTTCCAATGTCTATTTAGGATTTTACTAATCTCACTGTGTTGGATGGAGTAACTGGTGAAGAAAGACCACCTGAAGCTATCATGTTTAGCCATCTTAGGTTTAACCTGTAGGAGGGAAGTCCTATCCGTTGCAGACACCAAATTGATAGCATTGTCAACCAGTGCGGGCTCGTACCCTTTATCAAGGAATCTAGTTTTTAACATATCACTTTGAAGGTGGAAGTCACTGTCCCTAGTACAGTTCCTCCTAAGACGGAGGAACTGACTCCGAGGGACAGATTCTAACCACCTACGGTGGTGACAGCTATCGACCGGAATGTAACCATTCCGGTCGGTGGGTTTGAAATACGTTTTAAATTCCAATTTGTCATGCGTAGTCGATATCTCCAGATCGAGGAAGTGTATTGAGGTAGGGCTGGCCTCATAGGACAAAACAATCCCCCGATTGTTGTCGTTCAACTGAATCATGAAAGCATCTAGAGATTCCATATCACCCTTCCAGAGGAAGAGGACGTCGTCTATGTACCTGGCCCATAAAAGAAGCTCAGGTCTCCTAAGAGCATAGACGACATCCTCTTCCCACTGGGCCATGAACAAATTTGCTAGGCTGGGGGCATATTTAGCCCCCATTGCCACACCCCTAATTTGGGAATAGAAAACCCCTTGGAACCAGAAATAATTATGCTTAGTAGCAAATACTTGAAGTTCCATTATAAAATTTCTCTGTATAATGGGGAGCAATGAGTTTTTAGTCAGAAAAGTCTCGACAGCAGCCAGCCCAAGATGGTGCGGTATACACGTATAAAGTGCCGCCACGTCGGCTGTGACCAGTAGAATGTCTCCCTGGTGTCGAATCTTTTCCAACAATCTAATCGTGTCTCCTGTATCTTTAAGATATGAGGGCACTAACTTGACCAAAGGTTGGAGATAATGGTCTATATATTTCCCTACCCGCGAAGTCACCGAATCGATCCCGCTGACGATGGGTCGTCCAGGGGGATTAGTCGGATTCTTGTGAACTTTCAGCAGGTAGTATATAATGGGGACTCTTGGAGCCAATGGTACCAAAAAGTCTAGTTCTTTTTTATTTAGAATTTGTAAAGAGGAACCCTCCTTCACAATATCTACCAACAATTTCTTATATTTGGTGGTAGGGTCATTAGGTAAGATGGCATATGTGGTCCGATCTTCAAGTAGTCTATTCATTTCTGAAATATATGCAACTTTGTCAAGTATAACAATCCCGCCCCCCTTATCGGCGGGGCGGATAACAAGATCCTTCCTGAGGCATAATGCTTTTAAACCTGCCTCTATGGATGGATCCTGATAGAACTTTTTTGGAGATAATTTGTCTAAGTCCTCTAATACTAAACTCCTGAACACATTAATAGATGAAGATGTACTTGGAGGATTGTATAAAGATGGATTTGCAATCCAGAATGGGTAACATTATCAGTAGAACTGATGGCACAACTGTCAGTTGATCCAGTGGGCACAGAGCCTATCTGGCCCGAACCAACCGGATCCTGACTAGGTGTCCCCAAGGTGTCGTTGAATATTCAATTTCCTTACAAATTTTTGTATATCGATAAAGGTGGTGAACTTGTTTAATTTCCTGGGCGGAACAAATTTTAACCCCTTGCCTAATACTTGTTGTTCATGTTCGGAAAGTTTGACTGAGCTTAAATTAAAAATTCCTGCATCTATTTTGTCCTTTTTCTTTTTGCGCTGTAAGCGCCTCTCCCTCTGCACCCTCGTTTTGTCTTAAATTTCTGGGTGTGTGAGGGGTGGGTCCTAGTGTTGCTCACGAATATTCGCATTGCGAATATTCGACTCGAATATAGCATATTCGAGAAATCGCGCTATATTTCGAATTTCGCGGTGAATATTCACAATTCCGAATATTCGATTTTTTACAATTTTTTTTTTAAAGCAGATCACATCCTAGATATCTCCATCGACGTCTAAAAGCATTGCTGGTATGATTAGAGACCCTGGGCCGAGTAGCTGAAGCGTTCATTGAATTTTGCCGAAAAATCGCAATGCGATTATTCGGCAAACGCAATATCGCGCGATTATTTTCTTCGCCCCTATCTTCCGCATCAGAGCGATTTTTACAGTTTCATTTTTAAAACAGATCACATCCTAGTGATCTCCATAGACGTCTAAAAGCATTGCTGGTATGATTAGAGACCTTGGGCCGAGCAGCTGAAGCGATCATTTTATATTGCCGAATATTCGCAATGCGAATATTCGGCAATAGGAATATTGCGCGATTATTTTCTCCGCCCTTTTGCATCAGAGCCAATCAGAGTTCTCCTTCCACACTCGTCAGAGGTTAGCAACCAATAGGAATCTGCCTGCACGGACATTATATAAGCTCACTCCCAGCACCATTTCATTGCAGATTCAGAAGCTGGCTAGAGAGTGTGGAGGCTGTTTCTGTGTTCCTGTGTCTGTTCCTGATTGATTTATATCATCACCAGCATAGTGCTGCATTGCTATTTAGTGATTCCAGTGCATCTTTTCCAGTATATCAACTGCTTTTTTCAAAGCAATAGACCCAAGAGCTTTTTTCAAAGCTACGTTTTGTGCTGTTTTGTGCTGTTTTGTTCATCTTGTGTTACTGTTTGATCTTGCATCTTTGCTGTTCAGTGATATTTGCTAGTGATTTCAGTGCACATTTTGCTGAGCTTTCTAAAAGAGCTTTTTTCAAAGCTAAGTTTTGTTCATCTTGTGTTACTGTTTGATCTTGCAGCTTCGCTGTTCAGTGATATTTGCTAGTCATTTCAGTACACTTTTCTAAAAGCTAAGTTTTGTGTTCAGTTTAGTTAAATTTTGTGTAGTAAGTGTACACACTGTTAGTGTACATTTATTTCATCTAGCTTAGCTTAGTGTGTGTTTAGTGTCTGTGTTTTGTGTTTAAAAAAAAAAAAAAAAAAAAAAAAAGTTAGTGTTTGTTTAGTGCTTTTTTTTTTTTCTTTAATTTTGTAGTCCTTGTCTTTGATGTACTACTTTTCTTATAGTTTAGTAGCTGTCTGTGTACGTCTTTGTCTGCGTGCCTGTCTTGTAAAAAAAACACAAAAACACATTTTCCTCACATTTCCCCCCCCCAATAAAGTTTACCCCCCCGCCACACACATATCAGCAATTATGAGCGGCATCCGTGGCCGTGGCAGCAGGGGTAGGGGAGTTACTCCCAGTGCTGGGTCGCTGCCAGCACGGGGTACCTCTCGTGCCCCTACTAGTGGTAGAGGATCGGGTGCAAGGGGAGTCCGCCTGATCCGGGAGTTCTTCCCATCGGGCAGCCGCCCGATATTGCCATCTCAGGCTGAAGTAGTGGTGGACTACATGGGGCACAGCAGTGCCACTGAGTCGTCGGTCCAGACTCACAGTAGTGCCACCATTACACCGGTGCCTGTAGTACCCCCCCCCCAGCCCCCAAGAGTCCAGCATCTTACTGTTCGACAGCGACAGTGAGAGGGATATCTTGGGGGAGGCCATGCATGAGGCAGACCTCCAGCTCTGTCCTGATGGTCAGGACCTTTTTGAAGGGATGGATGAGGAGGATGGGATACCTGCTGGCAGTATCCCAGAGACATCCCTTCAAACTGGTGCTGCTGTTTTGGTGCAGGAAACAGCAGCACCTAGTCAGACCCAGGCGTGGGTGAGGGGACAGCGGAGCCAGGCTAGAGGCTCCATGTCAGTTGGTTCCCTCAGACCAACACATCTCAGCCCTTGGTCTGACATCTCTGGGGGCGAAGAGGGTGACCCATCATGGTTGCCATCTGACGCGTCGGCTCACTACGTCAGTGACGACGGGGAAGGTAGGCACCCTGGTGAAACGGTGCGCCAGGTCACCACCAGGGAGACCATCGTCAGGGTCTCCACTGGTGATGGCAGCAGGAGGTGTCAGGAGGAGCAGCAGCAGCAGCAGCAGCAGCAGGCAGCTCCACCTGTGCGCACCGAGTCCCAGCAGGTGCAAGTAAGCGTCACCCCATCTGACAGGAGGGCGGTGCTGAAGTCACCTGTCTGGAACTACTTTACCCTGGTGGCAGACAACCCTACCGTGGCCATCTGCCGGATTTGTAAAGTGAGGGTGAAGAGAGGGAAGTGTTTGGCTCGGGTGGGTACCACAGCCCTGAACCAGCACCTGAGGATAAACCACTGGGCGGTGTTTGACGAGATGAAGCGTGGTGGTGGTAGCAGCGCCACCACCACAAGTGAGCAGGGTACAACAGCCCCTGCCACATCTTCATCTCTTTCCAGCAGGTCATGCCCCCCCGCTCCCTCTAGTAGAGGTACTGGTACCGGCAGCCAGACCTCTACTTCCACAGCACCCTCCGCGTCTGTGTCCCGCACTGCCGTCCGGCGCCAGGCGTCAATTTCAGACGCCTTTGACCGCACCACTCCCTTCCCCCCTGGAGACCGACGTGTGCGTTCCCTCAATGGGCTCCTGGCAAGGGTTATTGCCCAACATCTGCTGCCCTTCAACATAGTTGACAGCAACCCCTTCAGGCAGATGTTGGAGCAGGCCCAACCCCAATGGCGTGTCCCCAGCCGCCATTTCTTTGCCAGGACTGGTGTCCCTGCCCTACACCAGCACATTGTGCAGAATGTAACCCTGTCGCTGGATCACGCTGTCAGCGACAGGGTTCATCTGACAATGGATGGCTGGACCAGCAGGCATGTGCAGGGGCGCTACATCAGCTTCACGGCCCATTGGGTTTCCCTCCGAGGCGTCGGTGAGGGATCGGCGGCAACCGATCTTGTGGTGCCGCCCCGGGGTGTCCAGGGGAGAACTGCTGGTCTCCCTCAAGCCACTGTCTCCGCAGCTGCTGAGCCTCCCAGCAAGCGCCCCCGTAGCTACTCAAGTGTGGGGCACGTGCGCTGTCAGGCCGTGCTCCAGCTTGTTAGTTTAGGGGACCGGAGACACACTGGAGAAGAAGTGCTGAAAGCACTTCAGGCTCAGGTCCAGAAGTGGCTGACACCCCGAAGGCTCCAGGCAGGTATGGTTGTCTGCGATAACGGCAGCAACCTACTCGCCGCCCTCAGTGCTGGCAGTCTGACCCACGTGCCCTGTCTGGCACATGTCCTCAACCTGGTGGTGCAGAAGTTCCTGCGCACTTATCCCGGGTTGAGTGACATTGTGGCAAAGGCGCGTAGGATTGCCAGCCACTTCAGGCGCTCCCCAACCGCTACCGCGTCCCTGTCCGAGTTGCAGCGGAACTACAGTCTGCCCCTTCACAGGCTGATTGTGGACAGTGTGACGCAGTGGAACTCCACCCTCCACATGCTGAAGAGGTTGTGGGAGCAGCGAAGGGCGGTGAGGGAGTACCTGATGGAACTACGCACTGAGAGGGCTTCACCACAACTCCCTTTCATCGCCTGTGCGGAGTGGGGGCAGATAAACCAGGTCTGCCAAGTGTTGTCCTCCTTCGAGCAGGCGACCAAGATGGTCAGCAGTGAGCACGTCGGCCTCAATAACGTGCTGCCAATAGTGTTCATGCTGGAGAGGACACTAGATCGCCTGCTCGAAGCTGGGGAGAGTGCCTTGGTGGAGCAGGAGGAGTCAGCAATGCTCCACCGAGACCAGGGCCAGGACGAGGAGGAGGAGGAGGATGATGATGATGATGAGGAGGAGGTGGTTGCTGGTGTCGTCCCGGAGTCAGGGCCTGGTCAGGAGGGAGAGCCAGTGTTGGGGGCACCGATAGTCCGGGGGTTGGGCATCTCTGAGCGTGACCAGCAGCGCCTCAGGGATGAAGAGTCGGACCTCATTCACCTGGGCAGCAGTGAGGAGTCACAGTGGGCTGTGCTCTTCCCCATGGCTGCCCACATGCTGAGATGCCTCAGGAGGGACCCCCGGGTTAAGACCATCAAGGCGAGGGATGATTTCTGGATGGCCACCCTTTTGGATCCCAGGTGCAAGGGGAAACTGGAGCAGTTCATCCCAGCCAGCCGGAGGCAGCACCGGATGGAGGAACTGCAGGCAGGCATTGTCAGCCGGTTGGAGCAGGCAACTCCCCGGCCTCCAGTTGTCCCCCCTCATCTCACCCAGCAGGTGGCTGCACCCAGCAGCAGCCGAGCAGGGGACCTAATGGATGAGATGAGGATGTTCTTCCAAACCGAGCGACCCAGTACCAGCACCAGCAGCAGCAGCAGTCACCACCAGCGGCTGGCCCACATGGTGGCAGACTACATGGCGTCCGTCGGTGCTTCTGACAGTATGAGCACCGACGACCCCATGGAGTACTGGGTTGCCAGGTTGGACACCTGCCGCAAGCTCACTCAGTATGCGCTGGAGTTATTGTCTTGCCCCCCCCTCCAGCGTACTATCTGAGCGGACATTCAGCGCGGCAGGTGGGGTGGTCACGGACAAGAGGACCCGTCTGTCCACAGACTCCGTGGACAGACTCACATTCATAAAGATGAATGAGTCCTGGATCGGCGGTGACTTTCTGGCACCCGTCGTCGGTTCAGGGCGCTGAAGGGTCCCTTGTCATGCATTCCCTGATGGAGCCCCGGACCTGATGTATTTACAGTGCTGAATATGACTATTTTAACATCTGAGAAAATCAATGTTAATATTTGGTACAGTAGGCTTTCTTTGCAATTACAGCGGTCAAACCTTTCTTGTAGTTTTACACCAGCTTTGCACACACTGGAGGAGGGATTTTGGCCCACTCCTCCACACAGATCTTCTCTACATCAGTCAGGTTTCTGACTCTCGCTGAGAAACACGGAGTTTGAGCTCCCTCCAAAGATTCTCTATTGGGTTTAGGTCTGGAGACTGGCTAGGCCACGCCAGAACCTTGATATGCTCCTTACAGAGCCAATCCTTGGTTATCCTGGCTGTGTGCTTTGGGTCATTGTCATGTTGGAAGACCCAGCCTCGACCCATCTTCAAAGCTCTAACTCAGGGAAGGAGGTTGTTGCCCAAAATCTCGCAATACATGGCCACGGTCATCCTCTCCTTAATACAGTGCAGTCACCCTGTCCCATGTGCAGAAAAACACCACCAAAGCATGATGCTACCACCCCCATGCTTCACATTAGGGATGGCGTTCTTGGCATGGTACTCATCATTATTCTTCCTCCGAACACGGTTAGTGAAATTATTTTTTTTTATTTTTTTTATTTTTTTTTACCACCTCAGCTTTCATTTACCAAATTCTAGAGACCAGCTCATGATTTGATGCTTCTTACGTCTCAAGTTGTGGTTTGCATCATATGTGGTATTTATTCTGCAATTTTTTTTTTTTTTTTTTTAAGTATTACGGATTCTTAGTCGGCCAACCAATAGTTCAAGAAGGCATTAACCCAACGCCCTGTTGGTCGGAACCCAATAATATTTGACAGAAAAAGAATTTTTGCAATTATTTACGCCCTCCCCACCCCCCATGGCTCCCAGGGATCTCATCCTATTCTCTTCTAACATATCTCCAGAAAAGTTCAGCAAAGGGAACTATTTTTGAATATCCCTCTGAAAGTAGTCGATAGAAGGGCGAGCGGGAGGTGCATGTGGGTTGATACCCACTTACACCTTTCCTGTTCCTAACAAACCCTAACTCTTTCAGCGTAGCTCCATGTTTTTTTGTAATCCTTCCATTTTGCCCATTTCTCCCTATATTCCCCATTTCTTTCCAGGTGACTGTCCCTTAGTTCTTCTAACCTGTACGTTTCCTCTACTTCGTCTATCCAGTTCCAGACATGGGGGCTTTCCTTCTCCTGCCACTTTTTGGGAATGAGTCTCTTCGCTGCGTTTAAGAGATGGGGTAGTAAAGACTGCTTGTATTTTTTTACCCCTTGAAGACTGCCGTGGAAGAGCACGACCCAGGGGTCTTTCTTTATCTCCTCCCCCGTTATAACCTTTATTTGGGTCAATATTTTGTCCCAATAGCTTTGAATTTTTGGGCATAGCCACCATAAGTGGGCCATCGTGCCTATTTCAGAGCATCCCCGCCAGCACTCAGCTGGCTGGCTTGCTTTAAATTTATTAGCTTTATCAGGGGTGATATACCATCCTGAAAGGCACTTGTAATTTGCTTCGGCTGTGCGGACATCTATAGCAGATGAGTGAGTTAATTGAATAATCCTCTGAAAAGTGTTTGTCCCTCTCGTGATACCTAACTCTCTTTCCCATTTGTCTATGAAGGGTGTTTCTCCCCGAGACCCTATCTTGACCAATATCCCGTAGAGTTTAGTGATCGTGCCCTTTGAATTCTTGGATTTGCAGATCCTCTCAAGTGGGGTGAGCTCCGCCTCCGTCCGTAATGGGCGGGGGAGGTGCCACACGAAGTGATGCAGCTGAGAATAATGCCACCTATCGAGATTCCAGTAGTCCGTTTTGGACTTCAAATCTCCGTAGGTCATTATCTCTCCGTCATTAATAATATCTCCTAAGTGCACTGTGTCTTTCCTAATCCAATTCCCTCCAATTTTGTTTTCCCCAGGTGCAAAATAAGGATTTTCTTTTAAATTCATTAGTGGGGAATTAAATTTCCCCTCTAGTTGTGCCTGAGTTCTATCCCATAATCTTAATGTGTGTCTTGTTATTTCATGTGTTTTGTGATCTAGTGCTCTGTGTTGTGTAGGGATCCATATAATATTATTCAAGTGTTTGCTAGTTAACGCCTTCTCAATTTGCACCCATCTTTTATCTGGCCTGTCCCGGGCCCATTCAACCGCCCGCGATAGGACCGCCGCTTTATAGTAACTTTTGATGTCCGGAACACCCAACCCACCATGCAGCTTTCCCTGTTTTAATGTGGAGAGCGAAATTCTATGCTTCTTGTTTTTCCATACATAGTTTAGTAGCAAGGTATTCAGAATGCTCAGAAATTGCTGTGGAAGGGCGATTGGTACCAGTAAAAATTTATAAAGAATTTTTGGGACTACGACCATCTTCAGCATATTTATACGTCCGATCCAAGATATAGGTTTATTTACCGTGTTTTTTAATTCGTTCTTGATTTCATTTAGTAAGGGAACATAGTTTATTTTATACATCTTCTGTACTGTATTGGCTAGTTTAATACCTAGGTACTTTAGTTCTTTAGTCCAGGGAAAGGCGCAGACTTCTTTTACTAATCCTACCTCTCTTTTATTTAAATTTATATTCAAAATTTCTGATTTATTTATATTTATTTTAAAGTTAGAAATATTCCCGTATTGTTTCATTACTTTGGAGAGCTTTGAAATGGATTTGATCGGGTTGGTTACATAAAATAAAATATCATCGGCGAAGGCCGATAATTTATGTTCCTCCCCGTCTACTCCTACTCCGTTGATATCGGGATCCTTACGGATAGTAGCCAATAGTGGCTCCAAAGATAGTATGAAGAGAAGGGGTGATAGGGGGCACCCCTGCCTTGTTCCATTTTTCATTTCGAATGGTTCCGATAACGTTCCGTTTATTTTAATTTTTGCGGTAGGATGGAGGTACAGTGTTTTAATCCAACGGGACATCCTATTCCCTATTCCCATGATAGTGAGGGTCTTCATCATAAGCCCCCAGTCTACCCTGTCAAAAGCTTTCTCAGCGTCAACTGACAGGAATAGACCGGGGGATTTATTCTGCCTAATGGACTGAAGCAGGAGAATTGCCCTTAGGCTATTATCTTTGCCCTCTCTGTTGGGTACAAATCCTACCTGATCGGGGTGCACCAAAGAGTGCATAACCCCCTTCAGGCGACCTGCAAGGATTTTGGCAAACAGCTTAATGTCTGTATTTAACAGCGAAATAGGTCTGTATCCCGAACAGAGAGTGCTGTCCTTCCCTTCTTTCAATATTAGCGTGATCACGGCCGCTGTTGCTTCACTGCTGGCTTCGAATTCGGAGCCTAGTCCATTAAAATATTTGCACATCCTTGGAATCAATATATTGCTAAATCTCTTATAATACATGGTTGAGAACCCGTCCGGACCCGGGCTTTTTCCGCCCGTGGAGGTATTTAGTGCTATTTTAATTTCTGCCTCGGTTATGGGGTGATCCATATCCAAACTCTCCATCTCCTCTAATCTAGGGAGTCCTGCCTTTGCAAGAAAGTCTCTAGTCTCTTCTTCCCTTTCCCCTTCCTGCAGACCTGGATGTTTTATTGTGTATAATTCCTCGTAATAGTTTTTGAAACTGTCTGCGATTTCGGGAGTTGCGTAAGCCAAGTTCCCATTTTTCCCCTTAATTTTTTCAATGTAGTTCCTAGTTTTCTTTTTTTGGGCCATTTTGGCTAACAGCTTACTTGGTTTATTACCCCATATGTACCTCTCCTTGGAGATGCAGTTTAGTTTGTACCTTGCTTCCTGTTCCATGATTTCCTTAAGTGCATCTCTTTTCAGGGTTAGATTAAGGTAGGTCTCTTTTAATCTTTGCTCTTTGTGTTTACTTTCTAGGGTCTCTATCTCTATCCTCAGGGAGTTGGCTTTGTTTTTCCTTTCTTTTTTTTTTTTAGCGGCCTCGGCAATTAAAATTCCTCTAATATACGCTTTGTGCGTCTCCCAAAGGGTTGCGCTGGAAATCCCCGCTGTATCGTTGATATGAAAAAATTGTTTTAGTTCGGCCTCCACTCTTCTAACCCCTCCTTCATCTCGGATCAGGCTATCATCTAGGCGCCACACCGGCCGCTGCCTCTTTTGTGTAGATAATATAATTTTCATTGTTATTGGAGCATGGTCTGACACCGTCATGATTCCAATTTCAGTCTCTGTGATAGAGTCTAGCAGCCCATGATCTGCCAAGATGTAGTCTATTCTAGAGTACGTTCCGTGGGGAGGGGAGAAAAATGTGTAGTCATGTTCTTTTGGATGAAAAATCCGCCAGACGTCCACTAATTGGCGTTCGTGTAGCTTATGTTTGATTCTCTGCAAATGCTCATTTTTTGTCACCTTCCCACGGAACGTACTATCTTCTGTCGGATTAAATACAAAGTTTAAATCCCCCATCAGTATTATATATCCCTCCGCAAAGTTATTCAGTTTTCCCAAAATTTTACCTAAGTATTGGGTTGGGTGTACGTTTGGTGCATATATATTTGCTAGAGTATAGATTACATTTTCGAACTTTATTTTGAGAAATAAAAATCTCCCTTCGGGGTCCGTCAGCCTCGCCTCAAGCGTAAATCCAAAGCCTCTTGTAAACCCGATAGCCACACCCCTTGCTCGTTTGGAGATGGAGTCTCCATAAAACCAAACGGGGTACACCGGGGAGTATAATTTAATGTTTGCGTCAATGGTCAAGTGAGATTCTTGGATAAATACCACATCCGCTCTGAGGTGCTCCAGCTCAGCCAAGACTTTTAGTCTTTTGACAGCTGAATTTAAACCCTTTACATTGTAGGATAAAAATTTAACTTCAGTCATTTCCTATTACTGGATCGTTCCGTGAGCTTGCTGGACTTTCTAAGAGATCCCCTGGGAGCCATTTTCCCTGTTCCCTCCCTATTTTGAAGGGGGAGAATATTCTCTCCCCTTCCAAAACCACCCCTCGATCCCCCCCTCCCCCCCCTTGCCTAGGCCCATGCATCGCCTCTGAACCGTGGGGATCCACTGTATCCCCTACCCGTCGGTTCTTTTGGATGAGGTGTAGCACTCAGCGCCCCTCCCATACATTGTCTCCTGGAATTTCCCGGGAGATCGATCTTATATGTGTGGGGGAACGGATCCTCCCTACTTGTTCCCCTCTCCGATCACCCACCCTCCGTCCCCTCCCCCTCTCCCCCCCTCTATGCCAATCTCACAGGGCCACCCCGGGGTGCCGCTATTTTCTGGTCCCTAATCAACCCATCCCTATTCGACCCATTCAGGTAACTCAATCAACGGTATATCCAGTTTACGGCAGAACCCTACCAATTCCTCAGGGAATGTTAATTTGGCTGATATACCCTCTCTAAACCCTATCAAGCAAGCCGGGAAGCCCCATTGGTAATTTATATTAAATTTCCGCATTTGTTCCAATAAGGGTTTTAAGTGCCTTCTTCTGGACAGGGTTTCCCAGGCCAAGTCCGTGAAGATCTGGATCTCAGTCCCGTCATAGGATAAGGGAGGCTTTCTTCTCAGTTTTTGCCAGATTTCCTCTTTATCTTCGAAGTGTCTGAACCTGGCAATTATGTCCCTGTGCCAGTTTCCTCCTCCCTCCCTTGTCTTTCCAACTCGATGTACCCTTTCTATTTTGAGGGGGCCTTCCGAACCATTGTTTAGGAGGGGGAGGAACAAATCGTTAAGAATTTTCCTCAGGTCTTCGCCCCTCTCCTCCTTAACCGATCGTATCCTAAGGTTTTGCCTTCTGTTACGGTTCTCGTGGTCTTCTAGACGGTATTGCAGTAACCTCTGGTTTTGTTTCATGTTCAAATGTTGGATTTTTAATTCTTTTAGTTCAAGATCCTGCTTTTCTATTTTTTTCTCTGCTTCCTCTACCCGTTCTAACGTATGGAATAAATCCGTTCTTAGGGTGCTGATTTCCTCTCTTATTACATTCTCCAACCTCCTTAGCATAGCATCCATTTCCCCCTTTGTGGGAATGTGAGAGTCCAAGCTAGAGTCTTCTATTTGGCTGGCTGCCTGATCAAGTTCTGTTGAGGTATCCGCGCTTGGGGTTTCTGCCCCCCCTACTCCCTTTTTATTTGTCCCAGTTTTTTCTGTTTTTTTTATCAGTCCTGGACTCTTAGAACTTCCTTCCGACGTCATATAGTGTCTGATCGTACTGGTAGTGGAGGTATCTTTAGGTATTTTCGGGGCCGCCCCCCTAGTTGATCTATTCATGTTATATTTCTTTATCGCTCTGATGCGTTTCCCCAGTTTGATCGCAAGATGAGGAGCTTCTCCCCCTCCCCCTTTTTTTTTTTTTTTTTTTTTTTTTATGAAAGTTTTTATAACTCCCTAGGGAGCAATTTTGCAAAATTTTGGGGGTATTAATTAAATCTTGGTGAGTATTTGACACCGGGTGTTTCCATTAATTAAGAGAGACAAGGGATAAACCGAGGATTCTCCCACTTGCGCTGAGACGGGTTTTTGAAAGGGAGGGTTGCACGTCCTTGGTAATAAAGGCTGTGCACTCCCTATTTGGATTTGAAATTATTTTGGGGATTTTCCGCTGCGGGATGCCTTGCGGTTTTTGCGCAGCGACAATCCTATGGTATGGGTTGCATTTGCACCCCCCTTCTTTTTTCCCTTTTCTTTTTTCTTTGCTTTATAATTTAGTCAGCGCCTAGTGTGTAGTGGGGCATGCCATACGATGGCCGTCGATAACTTCCTCTCAACCCTCCCGTACTTAGCAGACGTTTTTATAGATGCAAGATCTGGGGTCTCTCAGACATCTAGCACCCTTCGCCCTGGGCCGTAGTGTATGCTGCCTAAGAGCTTGTGGGCCTGAGACGATTGGGCATCTTGGGCAGGAGAGTCAAACACCATCCAGCACTGAGTTCGCCTCCAGATGACCTGGCGATATAGGGAATATTACTTGTCAACCCCTGAAATTTCAGACAGTGCTGCGAAACATGTCCCTTCCAGGCTTTAAATTTAATTGGTGGAGGCAGGTACAGTGTCTATGAGATGGCTGGTGCTTTTATGCTTGTCTACCAGCGTGAATGTCTGCCGTCTGTAAGGCTCTCAACCCATAGAGGCATGGAGTCCTGTGTTAATATGTATGAGGAGAGACAAATAGAGCTTGTGTGAGCCACATTCACTCCTGGTACCCCTCTGCTGTTTAACACATTTTGCCAGATACCACAAGTGAGTTCACTCTTTGCTCTTTACTGAAACAGCTCTGAGGTGTCTGTGGGTAAATTGCTACATTGTCTTTTCAATAACAGAGTAGGGAGGAGAGAAAAACAAACTAAGTGGCAAACGCTGACAACATAAGGTTCTAACCATTACCTGCAATTTCCGATTGTCCACCTGGATTAATTATCCTGTAGATGTGCTTCCATAGGAAAAAAAAGAAGAAGGTTTGCATAAATATTACCTCAATGCTTTTCTGGGCTCGATAAGAGCTGATGAGGAGCCGTGATCCACGGGGGGCTGAGAGCCATAAGCACCCACCATACGTCGCTGCAGACAACAGCACCTGTTCACCGCCGTCAGTACCGCTCGGTACAACTCCTCCTTCAGAGAGCGGTGGGGAGAGTGAGGGAGAGAGGGGGGGCCTCGGCTAAGACGGAGGGGGAGAGCGGCCTCGCGGAGGGAGCGATCGGCGGTCTAGCAGCCCCGCAGTCTCCCGCTCTGCGCCGTTCCTGCCGCCGCCGATGCACCCTCGAGTCCTTCGGCTTCCTCCATCCCCCGTCGTAGGGTCCGATCCGTGGCGCGAGCTGCTGCTCCCTCGGCGTGCGTGCGTCACGTGCACTACGGTTAGTGAAATTATGATCAAAAAGTTATATTATGGTCTCATCTGACCACATGAGTTTCTCCCATGACTCCTCTCTCAGTCAAGACAACTATGTCAGCAGTTATTTCACACTCTATATACTCTTATTACCACTGCTGTTCATCATGGCACCTCCTGCCCAAGTGATATGACTCTGTATCAACTACTACTGCTAATACTACTACTGCTGCTGCTCAGTCAAGACACCTATGCCAGCAGTTATTTCACACTCTATATACTCTTATTACCACTGCTGTTCATCATGGCACCTCCTGCCCAAGTGATCTGACTCTGTATCAACTACTACTGCTAATACTACTACTGCTGCTGCTGCTGCTGCTGCTGCCCAGTCAAGACACCTATGTCAGCAGTTATTTCACACTCTATATACTCTTATTACCACTGCTGTTCATCATGGCACCTCCTGCCCAAGTGATATGACTCTGTATCAACTACTACTGCTAATACTACTACTGCTGCTGCTCAGTCAAGACACCTATGTCAGCAGTTATTTCACACTCTATATACTCTTATTACCACTGCTGTTCATCATGGCACCTCCTGCCCAAGTGATATGACTCTGTATCAACTACTACTGCTAATACTACTACTGCTGCTTCTGCTGCTGCTGCTCAGTCAAGACACCTATGTCAGCAGTTATTTCACACTCTATATACTCTTATTAACACTGCTGTTCATCATGGCACCTCCTGCCCAAGTGATCTGACTCTGTATCAACTACTACTGCTAATACTACTACTGCTGCTGCTCAGTCAAGACACCTATGTCAGCAGTTATTTCACACTCTATATACTCTTATTACCACTGCTGTTCATCATGGCACCTCCTGCCCAAGTGATATGACTCTGTATCAACTACTACTGCTAATACTACTACTGCTGCTGCTGCTGCTGCTGCCCAGTCAAGACACCTATGTCATCAGTTATTTCACACCCTATATACTCTTATTACCACTGCTGTTCATCATGGCACCTCCTGCTCAAGTGATATGACTCTGTATCAACTGCTACTGCTAATACTACTACTGCTGCTTCTGCTGCTGCTGCTCAGTCAAGACACCTATGTCAGCAGTTATTTCACACTCTATATACTCTTATTACCACTGCTGTTCATCATGGCACCTCCTGCCCAAGTGATATGACTCTGTATCAACTACTACTGCTAATACTACTACTGCTGCTGCTCAGTCAAGACACCTATGTCAGCAGTTATTTCACACTCTATATACTCTTATTACCACTGCTGTTCATCATGGCACCTCCTGCCCAAGTGATATGACTCTGTATCAACTACTACTGCTAATACTACTACTGCTGCTGCTGCTGCCCAGTCAAGACACCTATGTCAGCAGTTATTTCACACTCTATATACTCTTATTACCACTGCTGTTCATCATGGCACCTCCTGCCCAAGTGATATGACTCTGTATCAACTACTACTGCTAATACTACTACTGCTGCTGCTGCTGCTGCCCAGTCAAGACACCTATGTCAGCAGTTATTTCACACCCTATATACTCTTATTACCACTGCTGTTCATCATGGCACCTCCTGCTCAAGTGATATGACTCTGTATCAACTACTACTGCTAATACTACTACTGCTGCTTCTGCTGCTGCTGCTCAGTCAAGACACCTATGTCAGCAGTTATTTCACACTCTATATACTCTTATTACCACTGCTGTTCATCATGGCACCTCCTGCCCAAGTGATATGACTCTGTATCAACTACTACTGCTAATACTACTACTGCTGCTGCTCAGTCAAGACACCTATGTCAGCAGTTATTTCACACTCTATATACTCTTATTACCACTGCTGTTCATCATGGCACCTCCTGCCCAAGTGATATGACTCTGTATCAACTACTACTGCTAATACTACTACTGCTGCTGCTCAGTCAAGACACCTATGTCAGCAGTTATTTCACACTCTATATACTCTTATTACCACTGCTGTTCATCATGGCACCTCCTGCCCAAGTGATATGACTCTGTATCAACTACTACTGCTAATACTACTACTGCTGCTGCCCAGTCAAGACACCTATGTCAGCAGTTATTTCACACTCTATATACTCTTATTACCACTGCTGTTCATCATGGCACCTCCTGCCCAAGTGATATGACTCTGTATTGTCAATGTCTACTACTACTACTACTGCTCAATCAAGACACCTATGTCACTAGTTATTTGCCACTCTATACTAATATTACCACTACTGATGCTGCTGCTGCTGTTCATCATGGCACCTCTTGCCCGAGTGATTTGACACTGTATTGTCAATGTCTACTACTACTATTGCAGCTCAGTCAAGACACCTGTGTCCCAATTTTTTGGTACACTATTGACTACTATGGCCACTACTGATGCTGTAAAGTCTTCCCCAAGTGTTTTTATGCTATCTAGTACTATTACCACTACTGCTTGTAAATCCTGCCTGTGTGATACTTAGTGGGAATGCTTTAATAAGCATTCCCAGTATGGATACCCGTAAATGTATTAATCTTAATTAGTGTGAATGCTTTAATAAACATTTCCAGTATTGATATCCGTAAATTTAGTATTCTTATTATTCCTTACGTTTTTTGATTCTGCGTAACTTCGGCATACTTTCAGCTATTGAGACCATTCAACTGTAAAAATGTTCATCTCGTTCAGCTAATGATGGGACTTCTTCAGGTTTTTTTGGACTATTTACACTTTTATAAATTTTAAGCTTTTAGACCCTTTTTTTTAACATTGAAGTCAATGAGAACATCCTTTTCCCCTTTGAAATCACATGCCCTGCCAAAAGTTTCAGCTACTTCATACTTTCACTTACAGACACTAAACAAACTTTAAAGCGGTCACAAAATATTTAGCTATCCGGCTATGACTTTTCAGATCGTTATCGTTTACAATTTTTGGTGAAAACGCAATTTACGTTTGGCGAATTTTTTACGAAAATGCAATCGGTTATAATGTAATCCTATGGAGGGGATTTAGAGTCTGTCATGTGACCTTAACATTGGAGATCTTTGTAATTAAAAATATCTTTAAAAAAAAGGGGAAACAAATTGCTCTCACGCCCACAAGATCTACTTTTTATACACAATTTTTATATCAAAACGTAGCTATGCTTGTCTGGTTTCAGGCAATGTGATCAGTTCTGCGATACGTATTTTAGTTTTAGTTCTTGGAGCTTCTAAAGGACAACAGCCTGAAATTATGTCTCATAGACTCTCATGTTAAATTATCTAAAAAATGTTGCTGCAAAACACACAAAGACGCTATTTTCTAAATCGCAGACATGGCCACATTTTTAAGTTTATCAACATAAATTTCATATCGATGCGTTCACAAGGGCCGTGTATTTCAAACGGTGTAGTCGTTGTATCGATCGCATGTACGGTTGAGGATTTATTAAGCTTTGTTTGGAGGCTTAAATCATGTATTTGATCTGTGAATTAAAAGCGTTTGTAATGTTATTTCTTTCCATAAATAACTTTCCTGACCTCAGTGCAATATTCCTCCTCACTGACCTGGGGGGGAGGGGAAACCTCTTGAGGGGGGAGGGGCGACCAGGAAGTCAGCATACTCTATACTTTGCAGATAGAGAAAGAAGCTGTGTGTCCTAAAGATAGTGTAGTGGTTATGGTGAATGTCTTTGGCAAGGGGCTCAGCAATTAAGCTATTCAGCATTCCCACTCGCATTTTCCTCAGGAAATGCATTGTCTAGTTACATTATATTTTAATACTACTGCTGCTGCCTCCATGCTGAGTAAAGCTTCATGACCTCTCTGGCACAGCGGATCCACCAACAGCCTCCGCTACAAGCTACCAGACCGGATCGTAACAGCAAGTGTAACTAAAACAATGAACCTTATGTTAAACCCTGGTTTGCGGCCTTTATACTGCTACCATTAGGCTGTCTGCAAGAGCAAATCTGCACTCTCTCTCTCTCTTTCTTGCTCTCTCTCTCTCTGTATATATATATATATATATATATATATTGTTGCTTTTGTTATGTTCATTTTTCAACAGTTTATTTTGTGTTCGTCGTGTCTGTGTCCGTGTGCTTTAGTTTGTCCTAGGTTTGTGTTAAATAAGATAATAGTATAAAATGTTTTTGCTTATTATGATGTTAGATGTGTTGATGTTGATTTGTTCGATGTGAAGTTAGATGTGTTGAAAAACCTACAAATCTATCTCAAAAAGAAATGAAACATTTCCAAAAAATAACATTTTTTATTATTAAAAAAAAAATCTAACTGAATGGCTCATGCGCTTCTGCAATTTTTCCAATTCACGCATTTCTCTCATTTGTTGCTCCTCCAGTTGCTTGTTTTGATTGGCTAAATAGCACATTTTCCTCTGGTTAGCAATAATTAATTCTTGCCTTTTCGTTATTGCTGCTTGTCTCTGCATAATCTCTTTTACAGCTGTTATGATATAAGAAAAAACAATTTGATTACAAAGACCGTTAACAAATACATAAAATATTTTTTTTGCTTATTAATCAATCATTATCATGTCTATACATTTGTTGTGTGTCTAACACATCCCGGGAGTGCAGAATTATTAGGCAAATGAGTAATTGGACCACATCATGCTCTTTATGCATGTTGTCTCACTCCAAGCTGTATAGGCTCGAAAGCCTACTACCAATTAGGCATATTAGGTGATGTACATCTCTGTAATGAGAAGGTGTGTGGTCTAATGACATCAACACCCTATATAAGGTGTGCATAATTATTAGTCAACTTCCTTTCCTTTGGCAAAATGGTCCAAAAGAAGGACTTGAGAGACTCTGAAAAGTCCAAAATAGAGAGATATCTAGCAGAGGGATGCAGCACTCTTAAAATTGCAAATCTTCTGAAGCGTGATCATCGAAAAATCAAGCGTTTCATTCAAAATAGTCAACAGGGTCAAAAGAAGTGTGTGGAAAAAACAAGGCGCAAAATAACTGACCATGAACTGAGAAAAGTCAAGCGTGCAGCTGCCAAGATGCCACTTGCCACCAGATTGGCCATATTTCAGAGCTGCAACATCACTGGGGTGCCCAAAAGCACAAGGTGTGCAATACCCAGAGACATGGCCAAGGTAAGAAAGGCTGAAAGACGACGACCACTGAACAAGACACACAAGCTGCAACGTCAAGACTGTGCCAATAAATATCTCAAGAAAGATTTTTCTAAGGTTTTATGGACTGCTGAAATGAGAGTGAGTCTTGATGGGCCAGATGGAAGAGCCCGTGGCTGGATTGGTAAAGGGCAGAGAGCTCCAGTCCGACTCAGACGCCAGCAAGGTGGTGGTGGAGTACTGGTTTGGGCTGGTATCATCAAAGATGAGCTTGTGGGGCCTTTTCGGATTGAGGATGGAGTCAAGCTCAACTCCCAGTCCTACTGCCAGTTTCTGGAAGACACCTTCTTCAAGCAGTGGTACAGGAAGAAGTCTGCATCCTTCAAGAAAAACATGATTTTCGTGCAGGACAATGCTCCATCACACGTGTTAAAGTACTCCACAGCGTGGCTGGCAAGAAAGGGTATTAAAGAAAAAAAACTAATGACATGGCCTCCTTGTTCACCTGATCTGAACCCCATTGAGAACCTGTGGTCCATCATCAAATGTGAGATTTACAAGGAGGGAAAACAGTACACCTCTCTGAACAGTGTCTGTGAGGCTGCGGTTGCTGCTGCACGCAATGTTGATGGTGAACAGATCAAAACACTGACAGAATCCATGGATGTCAGGCTTTTGAGTGTCCTTGCAAAGAAAGGTGGCTATATTGGCCACTGATTTGTTTTTGTTTTGTTTTTGAATGTCAGAAATGTGTATTTGTGAATGTTGAGATGTTATATTGGTTTCACTGTTAAAAATAAATCATTGAAATGGGTATATATTTATTTTTTTGTTAAGTTGCCTAATAATTCTGCACAGTAATAGTAGTCACCTGCACACACAGATATCCCCCTAAAATAGCTAACATTAAAAACAAACTAAAAACTACCTCAAAAAATATTCAGCTTTGATATTAATGAGTTTTTGGGGTTCATTGAGAACATGGTTGTTGTTCAATAATAAAATGAATCCTCAAAAATACAACTTGCCTAATAATTCTGCACTACCTGTATACTTCTATCATAAATACCATATTATGGTTCTACAATCTGACAGGTGCGCTTTATATGTTGTCCATTTTTATATCTACATTTTATTGTTGAAATGTTATTAATCATTGTGCACATATTTACCTTCCTGAGCGAGGCTCACAGGAACGCTGTCTTCCTCCTGCTCGTCTGCTTGAGAAGTTGGGGTGGGGGGGGGGAAGCTCCTCAGCTTGCTCCTCAACAGGAGCTGGGGTTGGCGAGTGGGAGGGCCCTGGCTGCTCCTCCTCATCCATCTTCTCCTCTGCCGCATCCTCCTCCTCCTCATCGGCCTGGCGCCTTCTGCGCTTGGCGCGCACAACTGGTAGCGGAGCTCCTATAATAACACAATGTTCATATATTATAAAAATGTTTTCTAATGACGTATGCAAATTCTGTGTACTCTGCTGTATTGTATATGAATACAAATTGATTTATATAGACAGTTAACCAATGGGACAATGTTATATTAAAGGGTCTTGTGGGCACTACAGGGGACTGAGCGTGAGCTGGGATGCCACCATGTTAAAATGAGCTGTTTTTGTCTCCTTTGTTTTGTTCAGACGATCTCATGTTAAAAAAAGGGCCTGATGGAGCACACGGGATTACTATAACAACCCCACGCCTAACACAGGAATTTAGTGGGAATCTATATATATAAAACTCAACGTGTGTGTGCATGTATGTATGTATGTATGTTCCAGCATCACGTACAAACGGCTAAAGATATTTACATGAAACTTGGCACACAGGTTACTTATATGTCAGCCACAAACATAGGATAGGTGGTTTAACCCTTACCCACCCCCATTTGCCATGGTCGGGGTTTTTCTTTAAAGTCCCATTCAACTCTATGGGAAATACATGTTACTTCATAACAGCTGTAGATATTTCAATAACACTTGGTCACATGTTACCTATACGTCCACTTAAAGTATAGGATCGTTAATTTATCCCTTAACTACCCACATTGGTGAGGGTCGGGGTTTTTGTTTAAAGTCCCATGCAAAGCAATGGGAAAAGTATGTTCCCACATAACTTCTGTGTTCCTGTCTGCTGTCCCATGTCTTTTTTCAACAGTACTATGAATACCTTGTCTGGTGGTGATATATGTTAGCACAACATGGCATCTTGGTTAACAACATTTGACCTTACATGAATTACATATGACCTTACATAACTGTCACCAAAGGAGCTGCGGTGGCTCAACGCGATTGCCACTGCGCTGACAAGCGATTCACCTCTGCAGCTAGGGGTTCGGATCCCGCTCTCGGCTACATGTGAATTGAGTTTGGTGGTCTCAGCCCCGCCCCCGGTGGGTGTGCTATGCGAGGTGGGGTTGGGAGGACCCCCTCACACCCGCCATTGCCACCCGGGGCATGGAGAAAGGTGGCAGATTGCCTCTGGGGGAGGCCTCCCAACTCCTGCAGGCCGGCTCCTCTCTCTCTCGAGTTCACGCACAAAATACACTTTTGAAAAAAAAACATAACTGTCAACAATAACTTACCTGGATGATATCTAGCCCGAAGACGTCTGACCTGTTCCATGTGGCGCCTCTTCAGGTCAGACCACTTCTTCACAATCGCCAGCTGATTGTGTTGGCCGCCGAAGTCGGCCATTAGGGCGCTGACCACAGCCTTTTTCTCTGGCTGCCTGCGGAGCTGGTCGTACCCTGTTTCCAGGAACTTCTGCAAGATGAAGAACAAAGTATATTGTAATACTTTTGTTGACAGCCTTATGGATATATGACGTAAATGTATGGTATTCAACAATTGGAAGCATTCTCGCCTTATTAATCAATGACAGGGGTAACATGACAGATTTTATATCCTGCCATTTCGGTCGCCACCTTTTTTGCATAAATATAGCAGCCATTATCATTTGCATAATTATGTATATATTATTAACAACACAGGATACACGTATAGGGGAGATATGCGTTGCTAACTCTTTTCCCTGTCAGGAGCCTAACGCCCCGGGGGGTCAGAGACGGGACCTTTTCGGAGGACCACTGACGTATGCACCCGTCGCAGTTTTTTGTGATGTCACTCTTTAGGTGTGTGCACATTTTTCCCTGCAACGGGTGGAGTTTTTGGGTTGTGTTTTGCACGCCACAGGCTTTTCACCAGAAAAAAAACAGCTGGAGGCAGAATGGTTGCAAAACACTAAGGGTTTGTTACCTAACTCAGGGTTTCAAGACCAGTCCACCTCCAGCTGTTGCAAAACTACTACTCCCATCAGCCACGGTCTGTCAGTGCATGCTAAGAATTTTACTTTTGCTGCATCTAGGGTGCCACAGTTTAGAGACCCGTGCATAAAGGCCTGAAAAATGTGGGCCTGCAGAACTAACAATACTAGAAGTGCCAGCATTCCCAGGCAGGCTGGAAGTTGTAGTTCTGCAACATCTAAAGGGCAATATGTATTCGAACGTACTTGGGCCTTGAGGACCCTGAAGTCAGGACGTTCGCATACGTCCTATGTCCAAAAAAATGTTAAATTCATTATGCTAAATAACAAGGAAAAGTGCCTAAATACACATTTACATTTATCAGCATCTTTTCCTCAGATGCAGTGAAATTGCTTCCAACCATCTTGCTCTGCGATTGCGTTGCGATCATAAAGTTGGAAACTGGCAAGGCTCCAGGAAATGGTCGCGTGTTGTTCGCGCGATTGCGCATGCGCGATCAAAAAATCGCAATCGCAATATGTTTTTTGGCTAAAATATCATAAATATTCGATTTCAGAGTGCTGCTACAGCAGTTTTCGAAATATCTGCAATCAATTTCGCATTCGCATTTTGTGAAATTGCGTTAAAATATCTCGAATATTCGATTTCAGAGTGAGCCAATCAGAGCGCTCCTACAGCATTTCTCGAAATTGCGCAATAAATATTGCATTTCGCATGTTGCGATATTTCGATAAAATATAACGAATATTCTGAGCCAATCGGAGTGCTCCTACAGCATTTCTCGAAATTGCGCAATAAATATCGCATTCGCATGTTGCGATATTTCGATAAAATATCACGAATATTCTGAGCCAATCAGAGTGCTCCTATCGCAGTTATCAAAAAAATCGCAATTATTTTCGCATTCGCAATAGCGAAAAATCGCAATCATTTAATTTCGAAAAAATATCACGAATATTCGAATTTAGCGAATATATCTCGAATATTCGAATATATATTCGAGATATATCGCTAAAAATCGAATATGGCATATTCTGCTCAACACTAGTGGGTCCATGAAAACCCTGATCATATGACTGGTCAGGGCCATCAGGATGGTAATTATAAGGTATTCTATGATACTCGTCAGAATCATTCCTATTTGAATGGGAATATGGTTCATACTGTGTATCATAGGTCCTATCAGTATTGGAATAAGTAGGATAACTTTGTTTCCTTATGGGAGTGTGATGGGAGGGGCCTTCCCCATTAGGAACTGAATTAGCGCAGTTTTTTCTTTATTTTTCTTTGTTCTGACACATTATCACTGCTGCTTTTCATTTCCTTTGTGATTACAATGGATGTTTTTGAATATAGGGCATCAAGGTCCTTTAACCCCCAAGGGGTGTTTACCTCCAGTACTGGAGACAGTGAGATAAGTGGTTTGTTCATCCGCCTTAAAAATGTGATGGTCTCGGAGTTGCATCTTCAATGGGATGTTGCCTTCCTAGACCAATACATTAAGGTCCCTAGAGGCCTGAGATGGGATTTATTTCCACAACAGGGTGAACTTGACATTGATCTATGGTACAAATACTTTAATGATGCAGGCTTGAAATTGATCGCCTTTCTGATAGAGAGAAAGCAGGCAAGGCTCTGTCTGTTGGATAAGGAGATTAGAGAGATCAGAGATAAGCTTGTACCGTCCATTACAAATCCTGAATATACCACCTTGTCCACTGGCCTAAAAAAATATCTTGAAAAAGAAGAAAAAGACCAGAGAAATAAAAAACAAAAACAATACAATCGGGATGTATCAGATTATACTACCCAATTGGTTTTTAACTGGCAAAAAAAGATGGCCAGTAATGGCAATTCTGCAGAGCATTCTCTTGCTATGGAGGTGCCACCTATTGCAGGTACTATTCCCGACAGGAGATTATTTTACCAACCACCTCCCTCCACCCCTCTGCAGACATCTACTGTACACCATTCTGACACCAATGGTAACAAAAAGAATTTTGTTCAACCTAATCGTGAGGGAGGACGTGGTAGAAACCCCAATAGAGGGAGAGCCCCTTCCCACCGAGGAGGTGGTCAAAATTATGGGGATAGGAGTCATACCTATCCTAGTGGTCCACAAAATGGGTGGCATGATGGTCGGGGAAGACCTAATGGGGAAGGCCCCTCCCATCACACTCCCATAAGGAAACAAAGTTATCCTACTTATTCCAATACTGATAGGACCTATGATACACAGTATGAACCATATTCCCTTTCAAATAGGAATGATTCTGACGAGTATCATAGAATACCTTATAATTACCATCCTGATGGCCCTGACCAGTCATATGATCAGGGTTTTCACTGGACCCACCCCTCACACACCCAGAAATTTAAGACAAAACGAGGGTGCAGAGGGGGGAGGCGCTTACAGCGCAAAAAGAAAAAGGACAAAATAGATGCAGGAATTTTTAATTTAAGCTCAGTCAAACTTTCCGAACATGAACAACAAGTATTAGGCAAGGGGTTAAAATTTGTTCCGCCCAGGAAATTAAACAAGTTCACCACCTTTATCGATATACAAAAATTTGTAAGGAAATTGAATATTCAACGACACTTTTTGGGGACACCTAGTCAGGATCCGGTTGGTTCGGGCCAGATAGGCTCAGTGCCCACTGGATCAACTGACAGTTGTGCCATCAGTTCTACTGATAATGTTACCCATTCTGGATTGTCAAATCCATCTTTATACAATCCTCCAAGTACATCTTCATCTATTAATGTGTTCAGGAGTTTAGTATTAGAGGACTTAGACAAATTATCTCCAAAAAAGTTCTATCAGGATCCATCCATAGAGGCAGGTTTAAAAGCATTATGCCTCAGGAAGGATCTTGTTATCCGCCCCGCCGATAAGGGGGGCAGGATTGTTATACTTGACAAAGTTGCATATATTTCAGAAATGAATAGACTACTTGAAGATCGGACCACATATGCCATCTTACCTAATGACCCTACCACCAAATATAAGAAATTGTTGGTAGATATTGTGAAGGAGGGTTCCTCTTTACAAATTCTAAATAAAAAAGAACTAGACTTTTTGGTACCATTGGCTCCAAGAGTCCCCATTATATACTACCTGCCGAAAGTTCACAAGAATCCGACTAATCCCCCTGGACGACCCATCGTCAGCGGGATCGATTCGGTGACTTCGCGGGTAGGGAAATATATAGACCATTATCTCCAACCTTTGGTCAAGTTAGTGCCCTCATATTTTAAAGATACAGGAGACACGATTAGATTGTTGGAAAAGATTCGACACCAGGGAGACATTCTACTGGTCACAGCCGACGTGGCGGCACTTTATACGTGTATACCGCACCATCTTGGGCTGGCTGCTGTCGAGACTTTTCTGACTAAAAACTCATTGCTCCCCATTATACAGAGAAATTTTATAATGGAACTTCTAGTATTTGCTACTAAGCATAATTATTTCTGGTTCCAAGGGGTTTTCTATTCCCAAATTAGGGGTGTGGCAATGGGGGCTAAATATGCCCCCAGCCTAGCAAATTTGTTCATGGCCCAGTGGGAAGAGGACGTCGTTTATGCTCTTAGGAGACCTGAGCTTCTTTTATGGGCCAGGTACATAGACGACGTCCTCTTCCTCTGGAAGGGTGATATGGAATCTCTAGATGCTTTCATGATTCAGTTGAACGACAACAATCGGGGGATTGTTTTGTCCTATGAGGCCAGCCCTACCTCAATACACTTCCTCGATCTGGAGATATCGACTACGCATGACAAATTGGAATTTAAAACGTATTTCAAACCCACCGACCGGAATGGTTACATTCCGGTCGATAGCTGTCACCACCGTAGGTGGTTAGAATCTGTCCCTCGGAGTCAGTTCCTCCGTCTTAGAAGGAACTGTACTAGGGACAGTGACTTCCACCTTCAAAGTGATATGTTAAAAACTAGATTCCTTGATAAAGGGTACGAGCCCGCACTGGTTGACAATGCTATCAATTTGGTGTCTGCAACGGATAGGACTTCCCTCCTACAGGTTAAACCTAAGATGGCTAAACATGATAGCTTCAGGTGGTCTTTCTTCACCAGTTACTCCATCCAACACAGTGAGATTAGTAAAATCCTAAATAGACATTGGAAAATCCTTCTCAACGATAGGATTTTGGGGCCGTCGCTACCAGATAGAGCCGGCATCATTTTCAGGGGTGCCCGCTCTGTTCAAAGTGACATAGCTCCTAATACTATCGACCCCCCAAAGAAGATATCCTTCTTCCCAGAGGCTAATGGATTTTATCCATGTCACTCCTGTAATGTTTGTGTCACCAACACCATAGTCAGACGTAAGATAGACTCGTTTTCCTCTACAGTGACAGGTCGCATATACACTATGAAGCAGTTCACCACATGTTTCACTAGCTTTATCGTATATCTTATAACATGTCCATGCAAATCCCAATATGTGGGACGGACTATAAGAAACTTTTCCATCAGAGTCAACGAGCACATAGCTAAAATCCGAAAGGGTTGTCCCAAACATACAGTCTCACGACACTATCTCGAGCACCATAACTCCGATCCCAAGGGATCATTGTTTCAGGTGATCGATAGATTCGTCCCTCACTGGAGAGGAGACTCCAGATTAAGGGGCGTCTCGAGACTCGAGACTTTTTGGATACATGAGCTCAGGTGCTACACCCCTTATGGTATGAACGTTGACTGGGACATCAACTGTTTCATTAACCAGGGGTGAGCATCCTGAGCTCGTTTATCCTTATTATTTTACCTTTATGTTCTATGTCTATTCATTTCTCCATCAGCTGCAGATGTAGATTCAATATGGTGATTCTGTTATCTATGCTGACTCCCCATTATAATTTTGATTTATTTAAATCCCTTTCACAGCACAGTTTTGCATTGTGGGTGGTCCCCGTTGTCCCAGTCTGGGCGGGCCAATTGGGGCCATTCTCACAATGCATACAGTCTCCTTTATTTATGCTTAAAGGTGCTGAGGAGTCCCCCATATGCCTTGTTGGTTATTGTAACATCTAGGTGAATTGCTCGTGTACTGCAGTGCTCGTGTAGTTGGAGCACTTGATATTTGTGACCATGCTTGGGGCCATTCCATCGGCCAGGGGCACTGCCATGTCTCGGGCTGTCATGTCTTGTAGCTCCGAGTACCCCCTCCGTTCGGGGGGCGGGGCTCCGATGCGCGATGCGCTGTCAGGTTCACGGCGCTAGTCCATTGGAAGCCGCGTCCATGTGATTCGTGCCCACCTCCTGATTGGTCTAGGGAACGTCTGACCGCTGGTTGGATGGTGCGATCAGAGGCTACGCCCCTCCACCGCTGGTTGGATGGTGCGATCAGAAGCTACGCCCCTCCATATCCCATTGGTGTGAGCATCGCTGCACACATGATGGGTGTGGAGGTCAGCTATAGGTGCTCGCTGATTGGCCGCCTTGGCTCAATGCCACGCCCCCATTGCACCTGATTGGTGCACGCGCGGGCTGTTAGTAGCAGCGCTGTACCGATCGGTGACAATTTGGGGCGATCGTGTTTAATCTATGAGCACAGTGGGGTTGTTTAGCCCCAAGGATGAGCGCCCTTACAAGGAAGCAGTCTGTAGATGCTCAGTGGGAATACTTGTCAAAGTAATGTTTGTAAAAACAACATGATGGCGCAGTGTCCCCGCTCATAGAATTATGAGAGGTTCCTCATCTGGTGACACAGCAACAGCTGTGTTATTTATATTTATATTTTCATTTATATTTTTATCATAGAATGTTACAGATGATTGCCTCTCATTGTTATGATATGTATAATATGGTGGTATTTGTTGCATTTCTATGTGATCGAGGTGATGTAAGTATGTGATGTATACTTGTTTAAAGAATTTTTTCCTTTTTTTTCTTTTATATTATGTCTGTCACAATGCACATCTATTACATCATATCCTGTTTTAGGGCACCACCCTGTTGGGGGAGGGTCTTATAACCATTCTGTGTATTTAAGCGAGCAATGTGGGGGTGCATCCTTATGCCCCTGTTGAAGGCTTACTTAGCCGAAACGCGTTGGGTATTGCTATTGAGCACCCCACATTGCCATTTTCTGTACGTGATCACTTTTTATCCTTGTCATATTTACCTATGACTTTTTACAAATAAACCTCATTGGTTTTAATTGACCTGCACTATTGGAGTCCTTTTTCCATTTCATATCATCCACTCCATGGTTTCCTGAGAGCTTTAGCAACATCCTGCTCTGCATCTCCTGACTGATGGTCTAAGGATTATATTCAAAGCTTGTGGTATTGATCCAACACACCATTCAAGCTCTGCTGGTTCCTGCCGTCCATGTCAATTTGGAGTTCCAGTCTCGCTTATGGTCCCATTCCGGTTTGAGTGGTCCCGGTTTCCAAAGACCACTATGTCTGGCTGACTCTTTGCTGTATAGTAGTAGAGTCCAACACATCCGGTAAGCGTATTTCATCCACTACCTACCTTGATGTGATTGTGATCCTCATAGAGTGCTACAGACAACTTGTGCACCTGTTGTATCCCAATCAACGGATAGCAGCTCATCTGTTTTCCCTGCACTCATCACTTAATTGATGTTTTTTCTAATTTGAAATATAGACTTTTTCTTTGCATCAAGCACTGTTTGAGCTATTTATATTTATATGTTAGTGGTTTATGTATATGCACTTTTATACGAACCTTGTCACCTCACATGGTATCACATATTCTGGAGTTTCTGGTTTTTAGCGCTAGACATTTCGTTTCTGAATTAGCGCAGTTTTTTCTTTATTTTTAAAGGCCTGATGAGATGAGCTTCCTTGGGCTAAAAATGGTCCACACGCTGCTGTATTTTATCTCAGCATGCCGGATGACTTGCGTGACTTATCCGCCACCAACTAGGGTTCAAGCCGCAATGTTTTAGTGCACTTTCTGCCTGGAAAACATCAACTTTTTCTGGCCGCTGCTACAGCAGCGGCTGCAACAATACCTACTTTTTCAGGCATGTGTACATGCCTAATTTTTCTGGCCTCTGGTGCTGCAAAACCAAAACCAAAAAAAAGGCACATACATGTGTCAATTCCCCTTCTTGATCGTTACCTTGTTGTGGTGAAGGGGCTTGCGTATCACAATGAAGCAACCACCTCTAGGAGTGTGTTGGCAATGGCAATGTTGGCACACCCCAGATGATAAGGTCGTTGCTTCATTGTGAACAGACCAAAAGCGATCGGCTGGATAATTTTGCATAGAAAAAACATTAATTTTCTTTGTGATCATCTAAGGTGATCATTAAAGCCTACTAGGCCAACAATGGGCCCACACTGCAGAATCATTGTTTTCTGGGTCACTTAACTGTCACTGAACTACCTCAGCACGACCATAGGCTTTGAAAAACCCCCATCGCCTGCAATCTCCCAAACGAGCGCACGAGCACAGTCATCACTACACCAAGATTGACGCATAGAGGTATCCAACCTTGTGTAAATGGGGAGTTTGCGGTTGTGCAAATGGACTGTTTGCGGTTGTTTGCGGTGCGTTAAACGGGGAGTTTGGTCTGTCACTGTGAACGCTAACCCTGTTACAGACAGGGTTAGGGTTACAGATAGGGTTAGGGTTACAGACAGGGTTAGGGTTACAGAAAGGGTTAGGGTTACAGTCTGTAACCCTAACCCTGTCTGTAACCCTAACCCAAACCCTGTCTGTAACCCTAACCCTAACCCTGTCTGTATCCCTAACCCTATCTGTTACCCTAACTGTAACCCTATCAGTAACCCTAACCCTAACCCTGTCTGTAACTCTAACACTAACCCTTACACTACCTGATCGATACAACATCATACCTGATGTTTTAAAGCACGTTATTCCAAACAATTTATGATTGTTAGGCGATTTATGCCCTTTATGGATTAAAAACGGACTCTGCGACAACTACGTAATTTTCCATGGGAGTTTTGCCATGGATCCCCCTCTGGCATGCCACAGTCCAGGTTTTAGTCCCCTTGAAACAACTTTTCCATCACTATTGTGGCCAGAAAGAGTCCCTGTGGGTTTTAAAATTCGCCTGCCTATTGAAGTCTATGGTGGTTCGTCCGGTTCGCCCATTCGCGAACATTTGCGGAAGTTCGCAAACGGAAAATTTTAGGTTCGTGACATCACTAGTGAACGTAACCTACGCCCAGCCCCATTCACGTACTACTACGTAAACGACATAAAATACGACGGCTGTTCCCTGGTCCATACCTTAACATGACTTACACCTGCTTTATGAGGCTTAACTTTACGCCAAACGTACGACTTACATAAACCACGTATATTAATGCGCCGGGCGCAAGTACATTCGTGAATCGGTGTATCTCACTCATTTGCATATTTGCAATGAGGCGGCCAGCGTAAATATGCGCCCAAGATACGCCGGTGTAGGAAAGTTACGTCGGTCGGAGGAAGCCTATTTTCAGGTGTATCTAGGTCTATGGGTACGGCGCATAGATACGACGGCGCACATTTACACTTACGCAGCGTATCTCGAGATACGTTGGCGTAAGTGCTACGTGAATCCGGGCCTGTAACTTTAACTGACTAGCCTGTCTGCTCTATCTACCTAGAAAAAAAGACACTCTCTCTCTCTCTCTCTGACAGATCTCTAACCACCGCCGCAACACACTACACAGTATTGTATTTATATTTATAGTGTGGGGCGTGTACTAAAGCCCTGAGCCATAATTGGCCAAAGCCACCTTGGCTTTGGGCAATTATGGCTCTCCGTTTTTTGCGCGCTGTGATTGGCCAAGCATGCGGGTCATAGTGCATGCTTGGCCAATCATCAGCCAGCAATGCCGCAGTGAATTATGGGCCGTGACGCGCCACTCGAATTTAGAGCGAATGGCCCATAACGTTTGTATTTCAACGAACGAATGAACATACGATGTTCGAGTCGAACATGGGTTTGACTCGAACACGAAGCTCATCCCTATAGAAACCACAAATAAGCTTTAGGTGCAAACTACAGAGCACACGTGCAGTACACACCAAGTAGCTTTAGGTGCAAACTACAGAGCAACCGTGCAGTACACACCAAGTAGCTTTAGGTGCAAATTACAGAGGTATAGAAAAGAAAGAACACTGCGCTAAACCAAAAAGAGCCAAAAAATGCTGCTGGTACCAAAAATATAGATACATATATTGGGAACAAATAAGAAAAAAGAGAGGTACAGCGCAAAAATACTAGTAAGTAAAAATTCTGATGTGACACAAAATTAAATAATAAATGAAAATCAACCACTGTGTGTCACTGAAGATTAACAAATGACTGAAAAGATGTGTACAAATAAAAATAATAAAACACAAATACAAGTGAGTAAATGCATATAACTGAAAAGTGGATTAGACTGTCCGTGTGTTTATAAAGATAAACAGTATGTGCAAGGAAGTGGCTCCAAGAGGAGTGTTAGTCCATATGGGCCAGATCCTCAAAAGGGATACGCCGGTGATCTGCCGTGCTGGTTCCAGGTATCACGGAAGTTCCAGCGCATGCGCGAACTAATGCGCTGAGCTGGTTCCAGCCATCGGGAAAGTTCCTTCAAGCACTGCGCAGGTGCAAACTTGCTGACGGAAATCCCCGAACGGCGGGCGGCATCCAGGGCGACGTGGACTTAGAGGAAAGTGGCCAGTCGGCCTCACGTCCTCGCTGCGCTCGGACGGCTCGCTTCGCTCGCTCGGCCTCCTGGCTCTTTTTTTAACATCCTCCAATCCACGGGGATGTTAAAGAATGAGCCTGGATGCCGGGCGAGGTTCGGGGATTTCCGTCGGGAAGTTTGCGCCTGCGCAGTCAGTGGAGGAACTTCCCCCATAGGGGAACATTGAGGACAAGTCACCGGCGTATCTACTGATACGCCGTCATATCCCTGTTTCTATCTTTGGAACTGATCCACAGAATCAGTTTCCAAAAGATAGGCAGAAGATCCGTCATGTGCAAGTGACTTATACTGCCGTATCTTTTGATGCACTACCGCATCCGCCGATGGGGTCATTTTGAGTCGAAATTCCACTTCGCGTATGCAAATGAGCACTTACGGAGATCCACGAAGCGGTTTAGCTTCGTGAAATCTCCGTAAATACTTACGTTGCAATCGTAAAATTAGGGCTGCTTTTACAAAGTGTAAACTGTTTACACCTTGTAAAAGTAGACCCTTCTTACCCGCGACGCTGTTATTTTTTTTATTTTTTATTTTTTTTTCCCGCCGTATATTTCTGTTTTCCCGACGCAACTTTTTTTACCTGGCGCGATTCTCAAAACTCGGCGTAACGTAAAAACGCGCTATGCACGTCGGGAAAATGACGTTGTGAGCATGCGCAGTACGTCCGGCGCGGGAGCGCGCCTAATTTAAATGGGACTCGCCCCATGAAAGTAGGAACGCCTTGCGCCGGACGGATTTAAGTTACACAGCCGAAAATTTCTAGGTAAGTGCTTTGTGGATCGGGCACTTAGGTAGAAATTTTGCGGCAGTGTAACTTAAATCAGAATATTTAAGTTACGGCGGCTCTTTGTGGATCTGGCCCTATATTCCCAGGTGTCTAAAGAAAATTTCTTGAAACAATGAATTCCACAGAGAATATCTTCAAAATAGAGGGTAATAAGAGGCTGACACCACCTTCCACCAAGGGCACACCCGAGTGACAAATAAATCCCCTTACCAGATATGCTGACCGCAACGGCGGTCAGACTGAGCACGGGTATGTTTAGAGTCACCCAAATGACTATATGCTGTATGCTGGAGCTGCTTCAAACCATATCCTATCGACCGGGGCGGATGGATGGCTCAAATACAAAAAAAGAGAAGGGGGCCCATAGTGCAACTTTGCAAAACAGTTTTAATGTAAAAGTAAAGTAATGCACTTACAGGTAGTTGAAGAAATTCGGGCCCAGTAAGATGCACCATGTGCAGTTAAAAAACGGGATCTCGGCGTCCACTATTGCTTTCCTTTCCTGGGTCAGTTCGTTCGGATTAGCGTGATGACGTCGGGACGCAGGCCACACCTATGCGTTTCGTCATATGTTGACGTCGTCTGGGATTGGCTGCTGCTCCCCTGTCATCACGCACGCCCATATATATTGTTCCTGCGCCATTTTAAAGCGGTTCTCCACCCTAAAGTGGAGTCCCGCTGATCGGAACCCTCCCCCCTCCGGTGTCACATTTGACACCTTTCAGGGGGGAGGGGGGTGCAGATACCTGTCTAAAGCCCCCTTCTCTTTTTTTTACCTGTCTAAAGACAGGTATTTGCACCCACTTCCGGCCCGGCATTCACGGGCAAAAGACGGGCATTCCGTCACATCCCGTCGCCCCCCCGTTGTGTGCTGGGAACACTCGGCTCCCAGCACACAGCGGGAGCCAATCGGCGGGCGCGGCGCGACTCGCGCATGCGCCGTAGGGAACCGGGCAGTGAAGCCGCAGCGCTTCACTTCCTGGTTCCCTCAGCGTGGATGGCGGGGGGAGCAGCAGAGAGACGAGCGATCGCTCGTCCTCTGCTGCGATCGGCGCTGGACTTTAATATTTTTTTTCCATGGCACATCCGCTTTAAGTGAGGGAAAAGTAGTAAGGGCATAATACTGACCGGAAAGGAAGCTAATTAAAGTTAAAAGAATAGATGCCATCTTGTGGCAAAAAGGTATATTGCGTGACCGAATGTACCAATATTGTTTACCAATGCCATCTTGTGGCGAAAAAGCATATTACATGAAGGAATATGCCAATAATGTGTATATTGCTAAAAAAATTGGAACCGAACTGGTATACCAAGAAAGGATATAGCAAAGGGAATGCCGAGAAAAATAGATGTACAATCTGATAAAACAAATGCATCTAAATATTAATGCACAGGACATTATAATTACACTTATAAAATTTATAAAAATACATTAAAATTCAGATAAAAAATGTATGTGTCTAATAAAAAAGGGGCCGACGATCCTAAACTCAAAAGTTTAAGCATTGTTCAAGAAACAATTGATGTCCCAATCTACATTGAGGCCATGCGGTATGTAAGATTGCATATTGAAGATCCATTGAGTTTCGATTTTGGAAATGGCACGAACTTTATTAGTGCCCCTCCAATGGGGGGTCAGTTTTTCAATCGGTATAAATAGTGTTCCCTCCACTTTTTTGCCATGGTGTTTGGCGTAGTGTTTGGAGAGGTTATGTTTAGGAAAACCTAGCCTAATGTTCCCCACATGTTCCTCCAACCTAACATGTGCCACTCTTTTTGTTCTACCGATGTATTGTTTTGCAAGAGGGCATTGAATAAGGTAAATAACAAATTCACTGGTGCAGGTAATAAAAGAGTCGATAGGGTATGATATCTGTGTTTGACTCGATTGAAACGATTCTAATTTGCGTCCCTGAAATTGGTTTATTTTGCAAATATTACATTTCCTGCAGGGGAAGAAGCCTTTCATGGTCTGAAAGAAAGAGATCGTGTTAGGTGGGTTGACCACGTTGGGAGCTAATTTATGCCTTAGGGATGGTGCTCCCCTGAACATAACAGGTTTGTCTGGAAGTATTGGACCTAACACTTTATCATTTTTTAAAACGTTCCAGTATTTATTAAAGATTTTCTTGACTGAAAAATATTGATTGGAGAAGCCAGTGATCATGGAACATCCAAATCGACTATCCCCAAAGCTTTTTTAGGTCTTCCAGTATTGTCTAACATCTTGTTTCTATCCATATCCTCAATCTTCTTGATAGTATCATCTATATCTGTTGCATTATAACCTGTGATGCATTTGCCTATATGTCTCAGTTTAATGCTCCCTGCTAGCCATGGGTGTTAGAGGTAAAAAAGGAATTTCATGTGTGATTCATTCCTCTAACAGGTTATTGAAGTGCTAATGTCCCCTCACTATTCTAAACGTTAATTGATCTATTGTGTTGTGTGAAGAAGATCTGTGTTTACCCTTAAAAGATGTGTATTGTATCATCAGGCTAAATGATTAGAGAAGTGGTATGTTAATTATTCTGATTGCTTCAGTGTAGTAATTAACTCCACTGATGTCTTTATCTAAAGAAATGTGTCTGCATGGTCGGCTCCGACTTGTCTCCTGTAATCTGTATGGGAAACCCCACTGTGTGAGGGGGGGGGCGTTCCTAACAGGTTGTAACCACATATAAGCTGAGTTTTTGTGTCATTAAAGTATCTTGTTCCAGCATTAAGCCTTGGCATGTGTGGCTTATTATGGCGATTCCAGGAGGGGATGTTCTTGTATGGGAAGAAGGGAAGACTTTGACGGGGATATCATTCTAATACCGTCACAAATGGTTGGCAGCAGCGGGATTTTCCCTTCTATTCCCCTTTACACCTGGATTCCAAGCAGACACTGGAAGAACTACTGGAAGTTCGTGGAAGGATTGCTAGCAACAAAACCAAGCGGGTCATCATAGCAGAATTAATGGAGATAGACCAGGAGGACGGGATTGCAGCAACGCCAGCAGTACAAGAGATGGAGACACCAGTGATTCAGGAGGAGTCACCAACCAACAAGCTAATGAGAGAGAAGCTAGCTTGGTTCGGTCCGAACCCAACGCCGGATGTGGTGCTGAAAGTGATGGACCTGTTAGTAAACGCAGAGCTACAGGAGGCTAAACAAATAAGAGACGCAGAGCTACAGTTAAAACTGGCAGCAGTCCAACAAGCAGCCGCACATTCTCCAAACAGTGAGTACAGCACAGCAGACACAAGGAAGATTCCGTTTAGCGCTTTTAAAGCTTTTGATGAAAAGGACTGTGAAATTGATAACTACCTGGCAGATTTTGAGCGACAATGTAACCTGCACCGAATAGCTAGAAGAGAGTGGGTTGCAATATTGTCAGGCAAACTGTCAGGCAAAGCTTCTGATGCTTTCTGGACCGTGCCAGATCAGGATATCCATAGCTACGCCAGGGTTAAAGAAGTGCTCCTGGCTCGTTATGCAGTAACCCCAGAGTCCCACCGACAGAAGTTCAGGGACTCACGCAAAACCACGAAAGACTCTTACGCGGAATGGGCATGCCAGTTGTCCCTGTCGGCCTCTAACTGGGTTAACAGCAGCCAGGCCACCACCGCAGAGGACATTTTGCAACTAATGCTCCTGGAGCAATTTTACAATCACATCCAGACGGATGTAAAAGATTGGGTGAGAGATCGCAGGCCCATGACTCTACCAGAGGCCGCGAAGTTGGCAGATGAATATGCGGATACTCGCAAGATGAACCAGGTCACACCACGGGTACAACCTCCACGACCAACGGTGCCCTCACACCCACCAGCCGCTAGATACCAACCTCCTAACAGACCGGTGACATCTAGCCCTCGCTATCCACGCCAGGAGGACAACGAACAACGCTGCTTCCGGTGCAAACAGCTGGGTCACTTCAAGCAGAATTGCCCCATGAACGACAACACCAGGTCAAATTGGTCTCAACCTGGGTACCGCCCACCAGCAGCAGCCCATTGTGTAGACTCGGCTTGGGATCTCCAGGAGCTGGGTCCGGAAGAACCATTGGACACCATTTACGAAGTCCTCACGGTACAATCTGGTATTACGGACAACAGGGAACACCATTGTCAGCTGGTCATGGGCGACAGCCATGAGCCGGAGGGGCCCTGGAGGGAGCTGGGCAGAAAGAGGCACCGCCGGCTACCCCCCAAGAAGAAGAGGTCCTGGAAGCCGTATAACAAGCTGACCTGGGAGGAGAAGAAGCGACTGGAGGAGAGGGAGTCGCAGCGGGCGTCCCAGATGCGGGCCGAGATGTTTGCCAAGGGCCCACCAGTGGCCCCTTACACCACCACCCAGTTCCTGATGATGAAGGACCACGTGGAGAGCCTGCAGGACATGAGCAAGCAGGAGCTGATCCGTGAGTACATAGAGCTGGAGGAGTGCATAAGCCGCATGGAGGAGGAGAACAACCACCTGAGGTCACAGCAGGCTGACCCCCCCAGGCTCCATGAACTGGAGATGGAGCTGGAGAAGCTCAAAGAGGAGAACTGGCGGCTGCGGAGGGAGCAGAGGGTGGCTGACCCTATGGGGCACTGATCCCCCCCCCCCGAACTCTGAGCACCGGTGCTACAGCATTTCAACAAATATAACTTTTTCTTTTTTTTTATGAATCTCCTGTGATTGTCACTTCAGAGCCATAACCTGCCCCTCCCATAGCGGGACACCTAGACGGCGGCGCACAGACCCATCCGCCGTCTTCACACTGACTTCTGGTGACTCTGCAGATCGCACAAAGACTTGGGGACTGACCGGCGTGTGATCTGACGACCCGGTGGCATACCTGAGTCGGAAGCAGTTGCCAAGGGAGGTCAGTCACGCCAAACGGAGTTAACCTCGGACTAAAAGCTCTGAACCCGTCAACCCTACTGGACCAGGGAAGGTCCAACCGGGTTTGCCGGAGCAGGGAGAAAAAGGGGGGCCATTGTGATGCATTTGCCTATATGTCTCAGTTTAATGCTCCCTGCTAGCCATGGGTGTTAGAGGTAGAAAGGCATTTCATGTGTGATTCATTCCTCTAACAGGTTATTGAAGTGCTAATGTCCCCTCACTATTCTAAACGTTAATTGATCTGTGAAGAAGATCTGTGTTTACCCTTAAAAGATGTGTATTGTATCATCAGGCTAAATGATTAGAGAAGTGGTATGTTAATTATTCTGATTGCTTCAGTGTAGTAATTAACTCCACTGATGTCTTTATCTAAAGAAATGTGTCTGCATGGTCGGCTCCGACTTGTCTCCTATAATCTGTATGGGAAACCCCACTGTGTGAGGGGGGGCGTTCCTAACAGGTTGTAACCACATATAAGCTGAGTTTTTGTGTCATTAAAGTATCTTGTTCCAGCATTAAGCCTTGGCATGTGTGGCTTATTATGGCGATTCCAGGAGGGGATGTTCTTGTATGGGAAGAAGGGAAGACTTTGACGGGGATATCATTCTAATACCGTCACATAACCTTTCCCCAGAAATCTGGTTTTAAGAATGGAGGCCTGTAACTTGTATTCCGATACATTTGTGCAGTTCCTCCTTAGTCTCTGGAACTGTCCTTTTGGTACAGCACTGAGCCAGGTGGGATGATGGCAACTGGTGAGGAGAATAAAACTATTCCGGTCTGTTTCCTTGAAATAGGTGTTGGTTGTTATTTTTCCATTTTTTACTTCGATGTTAAGATCCAGAAAGTGTATATCAGTACAACTAGCTTCATGTTTTAGACATATGCCCTTGTTGTTGTTATTGAGCTGAGAGATGAAAAATTCCAAGGAAATAGAATCTCCCTCCCAGATAAACAGGACATCGTCTATATACCTTTTCCAAAGGCGGAGCTCTTTTGGGGGTTGCGAGTGTATGACCTCTCTCTCCCAATAGGCCATAAAGAGATTGGCGAGGCTGGGGGCAAATTTAGCCCCCATAGTCACGCCGCACTTTTGGAGGAAATAGTCACCCTCAAACCAAAAATAATTATGGGTTGTAGCAAAAATGATTAAATTGATAATAAAGTCTTTCTGCAAAATCGATAAGGAATGATCTTGCTGCAGGTAAAAACGTATTGCCTCTTATCCATGTTGGTGCGAAATGATGGTATAGAGTGAGGTGACATCTGCTGTCACTAAGATGTAACCCTCCTTCCAGTGAAAATCAGCCAGCAGTTTAATTACCTGTGTGGTATCTCTAAGATAGGATGGGGTATGGATGACCAAAGGCTGGAGAAATTCATCTATATACTTCCCAATCCTTGCTGTCACGGAATCTATGCCACTTATGATGGGCCGACCCGGAGGGTTTATCAAACTTTTGTGTACTTTTGGCAGATAATATATGACTGGAACCCTTGGGGCAGATGGAATCAGATAAGCCCTCTTTTTTTTGTTCAGTATTCCCAAAGAAAAGCCTTCGTCGATCAATTCGGATAGAGCCTTTTTGTATTTGACTGTGGGATTACATGCAAGACGGCTATAGGTGGTATCATTGGAGAGAAGCCTCTTGAGTTCAGTGAGGTAGTCATCCTTATTAAGAATGACCACCCCGCTGCCCTTATCCGCAGGGCGAATCACTATTTCGTTCCGTTCACAAATGGATTTGATGTTACTTTGAAAGCCCTTATTGTTTCTAAAGCGCGGTACCTTTAGAGCGGTGATATCCTTGAGTACTAGTTCCTTAAAGGTTTGAACAGAAGGAGCAGTAAAACCTGGAGGGTTAAAGGTCGACGCATTAGAAAGGTTGGTATGCTTGATTGAAACTATACCACCCTGTATGGGTAGAGGTGTAGACATTGATTGTGGCACCCCTGAACCAGTTACTGGGGTGTTAGTATCTCTCCCTATGGGGTTTAGCATAAAATGTCTCTAAATGTTCATCTTTCTGATGAATTTGTGGGCGTCGATGAACGTCTCAAACTTGTTCAGTTTTCTTGGTGGTGCAAACTTTAAACCTTGACTTAGTACTGATTGCTCTCCCCTCGAAAGTTGTACTGAACTTAAATTAAAAACTCTGTCGATTTTTATTGTTTCCTTTTTTTTGGCTTGGGCCCTCCTGCCCCCTCTGTTGCCTCTCCTACATTTTGTCCTCTTTTGGGTCGAATGTTGGCCAGAGGAAAAAAACGAGGTTCATCTCTTCCATTGGTCTGCCATGGAGAATTCTGCTGTTCTTGTCTGTACCGAGTGGCATGTTCGACATATTGGTTTGGGTGTCTAGAGATAACAGATTCAACCTCTAGGTGATCATCTCGATAATGAGGACACGGGCAGTAGCTTTAGGTGCAAACTACAGAGCACACGGGCAGTACACACCAAGTAGCTTTAGGTGCAAACTACAGAGCAACCGTGCAGTACACACCAAGTAGCTTTAGGTGCAAACTACATAGCAACCGTGCAGTACACACCAAGTAGCTTTAGGTGCAAACTACAGAGCACACAGGAAGTACACACCAAGTAGCTTTAGGTGCAATCTACAGAGCAACCGTGCAGTACATACCAAGTAGCTTTAGGTGCAAACTACAGAGCACACGTGCAGTACACACCAAGTAGCTTTAGGTGCAAACTACAGAGCACACGTGCAGTACACACACCAAGTAGCTTTAGGTGCAATCTACAGAGCAACCGTGCAGTACACACCAAGTAGCTTTAGGTGCAAAGTACAGAGCACACGTGCAGTACACACCAAGTAGCTTTAGGTGCAAACTACAGAGCACACGGGCAGTACACACCAAGTACCTTTAGGTGAAAACTACAGAGCACACGTGCAGTACACACCAAGTAGCTTTAGGTGCAAACTACAGAGCACACGTGCAGTACACACCAAGTAGCTTTAGGTGCAATCTACAGAGCACACGTGCAGTACACACCAAGTAGCTTTAGGTGCAAACTACAGAGGACACGGGCAGTAGCTTTAGGTGCAAACTACAGAGCACACGGGCAGTACACACCAAGTAGCTTTAGGTGCAAACTACAGAGCAACCGTGCAGTACACACCAAGTAGCTTTAGGTGCAAACTACAGAGCAGCCGTGCAGTACACACCAAGTAGCTTTAGGTGCAAACTGCAGAGCACACAGGAAGTACACACCAAGTAGCTTTAGGTGCAATCTACAGAGCAACCGTGCAGTACACACCAAGTAGCTTTAGGTGCAAGCTACAGAGCACACGGGTAGTACACACCAAGTAGCTTTAGGTGCAAACTACAGAGCACACGTGCAGCACACACCAAGTAGCTTTAGGTGCAAACTACAGAGGACATGGACAATAGCTTTAGGTGAAAACTACAGAGCACACGGGCAGTACACTCCAAGTAGCTTTAGGTGCAAAATACAGAGCAACCGTGCAGTACACACATTAAGTAGCTATAGGTGCAAACTACAGAGCACATGTGCAGTACACATCAAGTAGCTTTAGGTGCAAACTACAGAGCACACGTGCAATACACACCAAGTAGCTTTAGGTGCAAACTACAGAGCACACGGGCAGTACACACCAAGTAGCTTTAGGTGCAAACTACAGAGCACAAAGGCAGTAACTTTAGGTGCAAACTACAGAGCACACGGGCAGTACACACCAAGTAGCTTTAGGTGCAAACTACAGAGCACACGTGCAGTACACACCAAGTAGCTTTAGGTGCAAACTACAGAGGACACAGGCAGTAGCTTTAGGTGAAAACTACAGAGCACACGGGCAGTACACACAAAGTAGCTTTAGGTGCAAACAACAGAGAAACTTGGAGAAGAAAAGTAACCGCTTAGATGAACCAAGGAACTTTTACTCACTGGATCCAAACCGTGGGTGCCGGCAATGCAATTAATGCAAAATTGAAGAGAAGAAGCTGGGACAGCCGCACTCCACAAACGTTCCTTTTTATTAAAACTGGTCACAGAACATCACATGCCACAGCAAACAATCAGGAAAAGGCTAACGCGTTTCGCACTGTGCTACAGTGCTTATTCATAGCTAATGTGCATGGCAAACAAGAAGAAAATATATACTCTACCAAACAATCAAAAGTAGGAGTTCTGAAGACTGATTGGTTTATCAAAGTCTCCTGTGAACTCAGGTGTGACCCAACATGTAATTGGGAATGCTTCACACACACCCATTGCAAACCTACATCCGCCCAATGGTATAATGCTAAATGCTAAATGTGTATGTTAACCCTAGGGTGTAATATAAAAATAGGACATGTGAGTGTGAGTAAAAAAGGATATGGAAGAAACTATATGAAAAAAATAAAAAAGTATATATGTAAAGGGTGAATGGATGAAAAAAGTGAATAGATGAGGAGAGAAAAAAAAAGGGGCGAATGGATGACAAAAATGAAAAAAGTGAAAAGGACGAGGAGAAAAAAAATTGATGAGGAAGTGAGGTGGAAAAATAGGAAGTGTGTGTGTGTAGTGAAATGGGACAAGTGAGTGTATATAAAATATCGTGTTATGTGGTGCATATGTATAGATTGGGTGTTGAATGTGTTGGTGCTTGCATGTGAACGGTGTGTCTATGGTTAACGAGATATACGAAGGTATAGCTCCCCTAGATCTAATGAGTGTGGCGCTGTGTGGGGGATGTGGAGGTGTGGAAAAATGTATTTATTAAAATAAAAAGGATTGATTTGTAAACAATCCTGGTGTAAAAATATAAAATAATTTCTTCTCATCCATTCACTTTTTTCATCCATTCACCCCTTTTTTTTCCCCATCCATTCACTTTTTTTTCTCCTAATCCATTCACTTTTTTCATCCTTTCACCCCTTTTTTTTTTTCCTCCTCCATTCACTTTTTTTTCTCCTCATGCATTCACTTTTTTCATCCATTCACCCTTTACATATATACTTTTTTCTTTTTTTCATATACTTTCTTCCATATGCTTTTTTACTCACACTTACATGTCCTATTTATTTATTTATTTTTTTTGAATAAACATTTTATTGAAAGTTTTCAACATAACAGCGTAATCCAAAACATAGATATGTCAGTCATATTTCAAATAAAGTCTTAACAGGATCTTATGATAACAAGTGATCATAAATTATATGTCATGTGAGACAAGTTAACGACATTGTTGTTTATAAATGGGTCAAATCCTGAGAGCAAGTGACAAAATGCAAACAATAAAACCCACGTTAACAAAAGAATATGAAGCATCGTAGCTCCTCACTAAACCTTTGTGACAGAGGCCCCCCTCTGCCCTACCCACCCCTTAACGGGGACATTCTGTGGGCAGCGCAGAGAGGGGTGAAGGGCGAAAGTCAGAGCAAAATAGGCTTAACTTCCAGTGTTCAAAAAGGGTAGAAAGGGCAACAGCAGGAATTTGGTATACCAGAGATGTATCTGACTTTTTCCTTTTACCCTTTGAGAAGAGCCAAGTCAGACTCTGTGTTCAAAGGGAGTGTATGACCCTGTGTGGGGGGGAGGGGGGGTTGAAACCAGATGGGAGGGAAAAAAGGGTGAGAAAGTACCTAACTATCAGATCTTTGGGTGAGTACAACTCCTGATGTCATGTTAGAATTTCTCTGGGTACCGGATGGTGTTTGTGTAGGGGGGTTTCTATACAGTGACCAGCATGACCAAGTATGTCTGTATTTCTCGTGCATGTCCCTAGCTTGGTGAATAAGGCGCTCCATTTACTCCACCCTGTCAACACGTGCATGCCAATCTTCAATTGTTGGAATAGTTTTAGACTTTCAGAATATAGGGATGCATTGGGTGGCTGCATTGACAAGATGGAGTGTTAGTGATCTCCGGTATTGCGATCTTGGGATGGGAGTGTGATGTAGCAGGAATTGCGCTGGGGTAAGACTTATTGGTATTGTTGTTATTTGTACAATACGTTCATGCACCTCTTTCCAGAACCGGGCTAATAGAGGGCAATCCCACCAGATATGTAAAAGCGAGCCTTCTGCTCCATCACACCTCCAACAAGACGGGGAAACCGCCGGAAAAATTTTATGAAGTTTTTCCGGTGTTCGGTACCACCTAGTGCAGAGCTTGTATCGATTTTCTTGTGCTGAGACATTAATAGATCCTCTATGTGTGTGATCCCATATAATGTCCCAATCTTCGTCAGATAAGGACATGGAAAGATCCTTGTCCCAGGCTGAACGAGTGTTTGAGGAAGGAGTTGATTCTGGCATCAGTAGTGAGTGTAAAGTAGAAATCAGATGGCGTTTTGGTTCTCCCGCTATGCATATTTGTTCTAAGGGTGAGAGGTCTCTGCACCATTTCCGTTGTGTCTGGGTAGGACCTAAAAAATGTTTGATTTGAAGATATTTGAATACGGACATGGTCACATGAGGGAGCGCTTTAGTTAGCTCTGGGTAGGATAATAAGTCACCATTGTGGAAAAATTGGTGAGCTCTGATGGCCTGAGAATTAGGATCCATAACTGGATATTTATAGGTTATATTTGGTATAAAATCAGGATTATGAGATAAAGGTGTCAGCGGGCCCGGGGAGGGAGTTATTTTCAGAGATCGGCATATCACCTTAAAATGTTGGAGCGTAGGACCTATTAAAGGGTGGTTCAAGCAATCTTTCGGAATCGAGCGATGTTCTATCCATGGCAAATGGGTAATGGGGAAGGAGAGGAATGTGTTTTCCAGGGCAATCCAGTCCTTGTTTCCAGTGTGGAGATGCCAATCTACGAGCCTAGTGAGTAGACACGCTTTGTTTTGGCTGAATCAGTTTAGACCAGCTCAGTCTGGGTGCTTGGCCTGCCCATAGGAATGTTCTACAGTGTTTTTTAAATGTTGTAAAAAAAGGTCTGTGGGATCATGATCGGAACCGCCTGGAGAAGGTATAAGACCCTCGGGAGGATATTCATTTTAAGGATTGCTGTTCTACCAAACCACGAAAATCTGCCGTTGTTCCAATCCTATAAGTCTGATTTGATGGTTGCAAGGTTTGGTAGAAAATTTAGTGCGAATAGCTTACTTAGATCTTTAGGGATCTTAATGCCCCAGTATGTGATATAGTCAGACTCCCATTTAAAGGGGAAGTTTTGTTTACATAAATCAACTATTGGGGTTGGCAGAGAGATATTCAGATCTAGCGATTTGTCAAAATTAATTTGTAGATTAGATAAAGTGTTAAATAATTTGAAGTCTTTCAAAAGATTGGGAATTGTGGTTATCGGATCCGAAAGGAACAGCAACACTGATGATTCTGCATAAGCTGCTGTCTTGTAATGCTTTCCCCGGATCTCGACACCCTTGATGGCGTCGTTCGCCCGAAGCTTTCTGAGGAATGGTTCCATCGTGAGAATGAAGATAAGGGGGGATAAGGGGCAACCCTGACGGGTTCCATTAGTTATAGAGAAGGCGTCCGATAGGTGGCCATTGACCCTGACCCGGGCAGTGGGACCAGAGTACAGCAATTGGATCATTTGGGTAAGGCGTGATGGTAAGCCCATTTTAGTTAGGACCGCCTGCATAAAATCCCAGGCCACTCTATCGAACGCCTTCTCAGCATCTAGTGATAGAAAAAAAAACACTTTTTTTTGAGGAGGACAGCCAATGATGTATATTGAGAGCTTTAATAGTATTGTCCCTGGCCTCCCTTCCAGGGACAAACCCAACTTGATCGGTTGTGATAAATTTGGGGAGCAATGGGAGAATACGGTTGGAGAGTATTTTGGCATATAACTTGACGTCAACATTCAATAGCGATATCGGTCTATAGTTGGAGACAAGTGTAGCATCTTTGCCTGGTTTGGGAATTAGAGATATATGGGCCTCTAAAAAATCTTTTGTGCGTGAAGGGGAGTCCGAAAGGGTGTTAAAGGTTGACAGAAAATTGGGAATTAGTATATATCGGAAAAGGTCTTGTAGTAACCTACTGGCAAGCCGTCTGGACCGGGACTTTTCCCAGGTTTAAGTTGGCTTAGTGCTAAAGTGATTTCTTCAGTGGTGATTGGGGAGCCTAGGTCCATTATGTCTTCGGGGGCGGTGTACGATGGGCAGAATTCCGACAAAAATTCCTCTATCAAGGTCTTCCTATCAGGAGCTGCTACCTGCTGACGGGATTTCTGCAGGTTGTATAGCCCAGAAAAGTATTTTACAAATTGATCTGTAATTCCATTGTTAGTAACAATGGATTCCCCGGAAGTGGCGGTTATATTATTGATGGTATAGGATGCCATTTTTTTTTGCAGGGCCGCTGCTAAAAGTTTGCCAGACTTATTCCCGTATTCATAGAACAGTTTACTTGTAAGTGTGTGCTTACGGGCAAGCCTTTTCTTAATTTCCTCAAGGAGTTCTTCTCGGGCTTTTACTAGCTCATCGTGTGTTTGGGTAGCTAATGTTCGTTTGTGTGTAAGTTCCAGGGCCTTAACTTTGTCTGATAACTCTAAAATACGCGCTTTCCGCAGCTTGGCTCGTTTGGCCATTATTGAAATGAATTGGGCTCGAACAACACATTTATGAGCGGCCCAAACCAATGGAGCGGAAGTGTCATCCGATATTTTTTTAGAAAAGTAATTTGAGAGGACCTTGGATATATCAGTAGTGTAATTATTGTCTAGCAAAATGGAGTCATCCAGTCTCCAAATGGGCGATCTGGGACGACTTGTAGGGATCAAGAGCAGAATAGTGATCGGGTGATGGTCTGACAACAGCATTGGGTCAATAGTAGCGTTGACTAGGGAAGTGAGGTCGTTTTGTGTGAGGAAGAAGTGGTCTATCCGTGAATATTTTTTATGAAGTGGTGAAAAATAGGTAAAATCCTTCACGTTTGGGTAAAGGGTTCTCCAAGTGTCATGTAGGGACAAGGTAGAGAGGGTGGATTTGATAGCTTTCAGAGCACTGAATTTTAAACAGGTGGAGCCATTGGATGTATCGAGATCTGGTTGTAAGGGAACGTTAAAATCCCCACCTAAAATAAGGGTACCCCTTTGGAAGGATGTTAGTTGATAGAGGGTTGAACGGAAAAAGGGTACTTGTTTCGTATTGGGAGCATATATATTAGCTATCGTGTACGTTACGTTATGTATGGTACCACGTAGGAATATATATCGTCCCTGGGGGTCCCTCTGAATTTCTGAGACTTGAAAAGGACAATGTCGAGAGATTAAAACAGAGACTCCTTTAGATTTCGCCTCACTATTAGGGGCGTGAAACACTAGCGGGAAGTTCCTATCAGTCAATTTGGGAATTACATCCGTATGAAAATGTGTCTCTTGGATAAAAGCTATGTGTACATTTTCTTTTTGTAGTGAGAAAAGTAAGCGAGAACGTTTCTCGGGAGTATTCAATCACCTAATGTTTAAGGAATATAATTTAATGTGACTTAAAGGTCCCCCCATCTGTAAAGTGGGTAAGGGAGATGATACCGGAGTCATATCTGTGGAGCAATAATCTGGTGGGAGAAGGGCAGGAAATGTGTTAGGAAAGGGCTAGGATGGGAAGAACACAAGCCTCAGGAGTAGTTAAAAAGGTAGAGGGCAGTGTTGTTAAAGTAGGCCAAACGGCCTGTAATTTATAGTTACCGATTAAGTGGTGGAGGATATTCCACTCACTTTCTATTTACAGAGGACAATCGGAAAGGTACAGTGGGTACCAGACCCCCAGGACCTTACCAAAATCCCAGAAGCACCAGCACACCACTGTTGTGGGGTTAACCAAGGCCAGCACAGGAAGGCAAAATTTTGTTAATAAAGTTTTACCTATGAGTCTATAACTAGGTTTCTTAACAATACAAGTAAATGTAACCAATATTTGCCAAATCACCCCAGAATAGATTCAGACTGAGAGGAGACAGAGTGCATATTAAAGATGCAACAGGTGCCCATTTTGTTAGTTGACCTAAAGTGGATCATAAGAACTGGTTAAATTAGAATAGTAAAAGATCTTTCAGTGTGAATCTTACATTTCTATCAATTAAAAAAAAACGTATTACTTCTTACTGTATAATAAAGCAGAATAAAGAAAAACTGTTCAACTTTTAGAAAGCAATGTAGATTCACTATTAAAATTGTTATTATTCCTTTTTACTGAGCCTTGACCAATAATGCTAGGTAACTTCCCATCCGGGAAGAGTATCAGTAGCATGGGTGTGCTGCCAACAAGACCGGTCAAGGCCTTTTACCTGCTACCGTGAGTACTCATGGATGTCGAGGTCCCTTCAAAGTTATACAGGAGAGGGGAGAGGTTAGAGAGACTATGGTGTTAAATTGTCACAAGTGTGGGGACCTAATTATGATAGGTATTAGGTTTGGACTAGAGTATTAGGATCATACTATCCAGGTGAAATGATGAGATGATCGGAGAGTTTTCAGGTAACTCCAGTATCTGAAAACCGATTCCAGGGTTATCGGTCTCTGTGATCATCAAACGTTAAATGGTGGAGTTTTACTAGGGTTGGTCAGGGGAAAATGGATAGCCCTCAATATAGGGCGAGATGATAGTTCATTGTTCTTTGGTCAAAGTGCATCTTTGGTGCCCGTAGAACAGTTTCTGAGGTCAGAATGTTTCCGCTATTATCCATAGAGGGAAGTCTATGCGGTCAAGCCAAGGGACATCAGTCGGCGATGACACAATTGTGGAGAACAAATAGCTTTATGTCCTGAGGGTGAGAGGGAAAAGTAGTTCTCAGTATCTGGGACTTAGAAGGGAGTTGTTCTTGTTTAAATAACAGAAAAAACTTTTTCTTGAGAACTCAGAAAAATGAAGAAACAAAACACATCAAACAGGAATTGATGAAGTCCTATTTTTATATTACACCCTAGGGTTAACATACACATTGGGGGGATAGATTCAGAGAGAATTTACACTGGCGTATCTATTGATATGCCGCGTAAATTCAAATCTGCGCCGGCGTATCTTCTTTCTGTATTCAGAAAGCAAGATACGCCGAAATTTGCCTAATGCCCCGTACACACCATCACTTTATGTGATGAAAAAAAACGACGTTTTTAAAAACGTCACTTTAATTGACCGTGTGTGGGGGAAAACGTCGTTTTATGTCTTGTAAAAAACGACCAAAAAAAAATTGAAGCATGCTTCAATTTTATGTGTCGTTTTTCAAAACGTCGTTTTTTACTTCACAAAAATTGACCGTGTGTAGCAAAAAACGTTGTTTAAAACGACGTTTTTTCACCCGCGCATGCCCAGAAGCTACTTATGAAGCAAGCTTCAATGGAAAAAGTGGTGAGAACGTAACCTCGCTTTGCTAGAACATTGTGAGAAAAACGATGGTGTGTAGGCAACTTCGTCTTTGAAAATTGAAGTTTCAAAAACGTAATTTTTTACTTCACAGAAAATGTCGTTTTTTTTTCATCACATAAAGTGATGGTGTGTATGCGGCATGAGATCCGACTGGCATAAGTCTCTTACGCCATCGTATCTTAGTTGCATATTTACGCTGGCCGCTAGGTGGCGCTTCCATCCATTTCAGCGTAGAATATGCAAATGAGCTGGATACGCCGATTCAGAAAGGTACGTGCGCCCGGCGGAATTTTTTACGTTGTTTGTGTAAGGCTTTTTCCGGCGTAACGTTGCTCCTGCTATATGAGGAGCAACCAATGTTAAGTATGGATGTCGGGGCCAGCGTCGAATTTTGAGTCATTTACATCGTTTGCGTAAGTCGTTCACGAATAGGGCTTTGCGTAAATTACGTCCACGTCGAAACCATTGACGATTTGCGGCGGAATTTCGAGCATGCGCACTGGGATTCTTTCACGAACGGCGCATGCGCCGTTCGCTAAATACGTCATTTACGTGGGGTCATGTTTTATTTACATAAAACACGCCCACCTCTTGAGAATTTGAATTCGGGGCGCTTACACCGGCAGATTTACGCTACGTCGCTGCAACTTACGGAGCAAGTGCTTTGTGAATACTGCACTTGCCCGTCTAAGTTGCGGAGGCGTAGCGTAAATAGGATACGCTACGCCCGCACAAACTTACGGCGGGCTTGATGAATCTAGCCCTTAGTATTTAGCATTACACCATTGTAGGTTTGCAATGGGTGTGTGTGAAGCATTCCGAATTACATGTTGGGTCACACCTGAGTTCACAGGAGAATTTGATTAACCAGTCTTCAGAACTCCTACTTTTGATTGTTTGGTAGAGTATATATTTTCTTCTTGTTTGCCATGCACATTAGCTATGAATAAACACTGAAGCACAGTGCGAAACGCGTTAGCCTTTTCCTGATTGTTTGCTGTGGCGTGTGATGTTCTGTGACCAGTTTTAATAAAAAGGAACGTTTTTGGAGTGCGGCTTTCCCAGCTTCTTCTCTTCAATTTTACAGAGCAACCGTGCAGTACACACCAAGTAGCTTTAGGTGCAAACTACAGAGCACACGTGCAGTACACACCAAGTAGCTTTAGGTGCAAACTACAGAGCAACCGTGCAGTACACACCAAGTAGCTTTAGGTGCAAACTACAGAGGACACGGGCAATATACCACATGAGAATACTGCAGCTAGCACAAACAATCAACTGCCTGCCAGTAAATTAGGAAGAACTGATCTAGCTAAACTATACAGTGTATAAATATATGTACAAAACCTGGGATATATATATATCCTCTACACACTGTGGCCCGGATTCACGAAGCACTTACGCCAACGTAAATCACGTTACGCCGACGAAGTGCAAATGTGCGCCGGCGTATGTGTGCGCCAGAGTCACAAACCAATATAAGCCTAAAAACAGGCCACCCTACGCCGACGTATCTTGCACACGCCAGCGTAGCGTGGGCGCAAATATGGGCTGGACGAATGTTGCTTCTCCCATTGATTAGGCATTCAAATATGCAAATGAGGGAAATAAGGCGATTCACGAATTGCTTGCGCCCAGGGCATGCTACGCTGGGCGCGCATAAGTTGTACGTCCAGCGCAAAGTTATTCCCCATAAAAGAGGTGCAACCCGGCAACAGACATCCACAGGTCAGCTGGTGTCAGGGCTCCATTCCCGGCTCCATTGAGCTCCCGCGCATGCGCGGGGCAACTGGGCACTGGCGCACGTCCGGGCGCAATATGCGCGCGCGCATGCGCACATGCATGCGCGGTACAGCGGCGCGCCGTGTGCGTGGACGCGCGCACAGGCGTGCACGTGACAGCTCTGTGGCCAGAGGACTGACTCTCCTATTTAAACTGGCCTCATCCCCTGAACAAGTTGCTGGCTTGTCTTCAGCTCCTATGTGTTTACCTGTTGCCGTACCTGCCTGTTTTGACCCGGAATTCTTGACGACTCTCCTCTCACCTGGAACCTTTGACCCTTTGGCTAACGTTACCTGGATTGCTGTTGTCTCCTGCCCCTTGTCCTTGGCTTGCACTCACGGACTCCCTCTGAACTCTCCTGCTCTTGACCCACGGCTTGTGACTCGGATTTGCCTTGGTTTCCTGTGGATCCTACCGGACTTACCTACCAGTTCCTGCCTGACCAACGCTTGTCTCCAGTCTTCTGCACCTGCCCTGCTTCTGTCAGCTGCACCAAGTCTGCCTACCAGTTCTCGGCGCCGGTGCCTCCTTGTGCCGTCCCTCCTCTGTTCCAACTCCAGGGAGTGGTCTGCACAGGGTCGCAAAGGTGAGCCGCCATCAGCATCTCGGTCTCGGTGAGTACAGGTTCTGACAGCTGGAGAGCAGCTGCAGCAGCACCGTTACGGACGAGCTGAGCAACCACACTTGCAGGACAACACATCTGTATGCCAACATGCCAGGGGCAGCCATGGTCATAGCACTACTGCATCCAAAGGCACGGAGGAGGGCACAGGAGAGGATATACCGAACACGCATGAACGTCTTTGGCATGGGGGAATCGGAGGTGTATCGCATCTTCAGATTCAGCCCTGATGCCATCCTGGAATTAGCCACAGCCCTGCATGATGAAATCACCAGCCAGACAGAACGCTCACATGCAGTGCAGCCACTGGTCAAGGTACTGGCAACACTCCATTTCCTCGCCAGTGGATCTTTCCAACGTACAAGTGGAGTCGTGTCTGGGATGTCACAATCCACCATGAGCAGATGCGTGCACCAGGTTGTCCCCGCAATCCTCACACGCATGTCCCACCACATCATCAAACCCACCCATGAGCACCTGCGGCAGAAGGCAATGCAGGATTTCTACAGAATTGCCGGATTCCAGCGCACCGTCGGGGCCATTGATTGCACACATGTGGCACTACGGCCCCCCCTTGCCACAGAGCACATATACCGCAATCGTAAGCAGTGGCATTCCATCAACGTACAGGTGATAGCCGATGCCCAATACCTCATATGGCACGTCCGTGCCAAACACTCGGGGCCAGCCACGACATCTACATATACCGTCAAAGCAACATCCCAACGGAATTCGAACAGAACGTGTACAGGGACAGCTGGCTGGTTGGTGAGTGACATGGGAGTCAGGCATGACTGTCCGACCCCATGATGCAGACATCACGAGGGGCACATGCACGACTAACATCCTCCTGTCTTTTCCCTTTCAGGTGACTCTGCATATGCACTTGGGCCCCATCTCCTGACTCCATACCGGAATCCCCAAACCAGAGGCGAGAGAAGATACAATGCTGCACACATATGCACCCGTGCAGTGGTGGAGCGCACATTTGGCATCCTGAAGTCCCGTTTCCGATGCCTGGATAAGTCCGGGGGGGCCCTGTTGTATTCCCCAAACTTTGTGTGCCAGATCATCGGTGCATGTTGCGTGCTGCACAACTACGCCATGAGAAAGGGCCTGGAGATTGACATATGTGATGACCTGACCCCCGAATCACACAGTCCCCCCCGCCCGAGGCTACCCCGTCTGCTGAAGGAACAGCAGTCAGGAGTTGCCTCGTGGAACGCATCTTTGCGCGTTAAACACACACATTCATCATGGCACACGGACAATGCACGCATGCACACCACTGTGGTCCCTAGCTCACACACACCACATCACATTGGTTTAGCCCAAGTACACTTGACTTGGGAGCAGCAACGCCACGCCAAGACCCCAATGATGTTGCTGTCCATTCATACCACATTCACACGGTCATGGGGATAACCTCTCCCTGATCCAAGGTGACACGCCTTGCTGGCAGGAATGTCACACACACTCACACACCAGTCACACTGTAGCAGCACCGGGCAAACTCTGCCCCTGAAAACTGGTGTCTAGTCACCACTTCTGCACTCCTGACCGTGTGTAGTGACAAAAATAAATAAATAGGGATCATGCCCTTACAGGAGGACGGCACATACATCTGTGCACGTCCAAAAAAATATATATAAAGCGCATACTCTCAGCTGCAAACGTCCAGAGGACAGTCATTTGCCCTCCCGTGGGCCAGGCCTCGTCTCCTCAATTGTCTGGGCGAAGACTCGGGTGGGGGGGGTGGTGCATCATGAGGAGGTTCATCCCCTGGTCTGTCGCTCCTGGATCTGATGGCAGATGTTGCCTGCATCCCCTCCAAGGCAACGGTAACGATACGCTGTTGGTATCTGCCTGCATCCGCAGCTGGCGGGCGTTGGTCTGGCGCTGTAGGCGCCTGTTCTGCCGACTCTCCGTCTGGATGGCGGCAGTGTTGGCCTGCACAACCTCCCCCAGGCTCTTCACCTCCGCCAGGATCCCTGATGCTGTGGCCTGCAGCTCCACAATAGTCGCAGTGTGCCGGTCCTGGGTGGCCTGCATGTCCCCAGATCCCCGGTCCACAGATGACGAGGGACCCCCTGCTTCCCTTGTGGTGATGCATGGCATCGAGGGTCTGGCTTTGGTCGCAGAGGCTTGTGGCCATGGCTGCGCAGTTCGCATTCACGTCCTGCAGGCAGTCCGATATGGCCTAGGTATGTGCAGCCTGTTGGGTGAGGCACTGCTGCATAGCCGAGGACCCAACAAAGGAGGTCAGGCTGTCAGCCACTCTGTGCAGGTCGCAGGCAATATCTGCCATGTGGTGAGTCTGCCGTGCCTGCTCCCTCTCAAGTCCTTCTTGGAGGGATCCAGCTACACCCCTAGTCTTGGCCAGAGCCTTCCTAGGGGAAGGAGCCGGTTGAGTCCGTCTGGACGGGGTAGCCCTTGAGGGGGTTCCCCTGGACGGGGTAGCCCTTGAGGGGGTCAGGGGGGCCACTGTCTCGGAGGGACCAGCCAAGATGGAATCCTCTTCTAAATATACACAATCCTGCTGTCTGTGAATCTGGGCCTGTAACTTTAACTGACTAGCCTGCCTGCTCTATCTACCTTGAAAAAAAGACACTCTCTCTCTCTCTCTTAGACAGATCTCTAACCACCGCCGCAACACACTTCACAAGGCCGCCCTGCAAGCAGCCCTTAATAGTGTGGGGCGTGTACTAAACCCCCTGAGCCATAATTGGCCAAAGCCACCCTGGCTTTGGCCAATTATGGCTCTCCGTTTTTTGTGCGCTGTGATTGGCCAAGCATGCGGGTTATAGTGCATGCTTGGCCAATCATCAGCCTGCAATGCCGCAGTGAATTATGGGCCGTCACGCGCCATTCGAATTTGGCGCGAACGACCCGTAACGTTTGTATTTCGACGAACGATCGAACATACGATGTTCAAGTCAAACATGGGTTCAACTCTAACACGAAGCTCATCCCTAGTGAAGATTGTGTCTGACTGTTTTTTATCAGCAAAATCTTGCGGCGGGAGAGGTAAATGAAGATTCCTAAGGAACTTAAAGGGTCACTAAAGAAAAAAAAAATTTGCCTAAAATGAATGTCTGCAAGGTAGACAGACAGAATAGTGTAATGATTCTGTTAAAAAACGAGTAAATACCTATTAAATTCCTTCATCTATCTCACCTCCGGCATTCTAGTTTCTGTTCTCTCATTCACTTCCTGGTTTGCATCACTCGTTCATGTAAGAACTACATTTCCCAGTATGAATTGCGGCACGCCCAGTAATTCACACCTTCTTGAAGTCTCTAACACGTAGAGAGCGTTCTGCCGCACAAATGTAGTTCCCAGGAGGGGGTGAGCACGTTACTGACCACCACAGTAAAGCCTCCCATCACGGTGGTCAGTAAAATCAGACAAGCAGGAAGTGAACAGAACAGAGAAGAAATAGAGCAACTTCTGAGCAAAAACGAACAATGAGGAAGTGAAAAGAGGAATGTCTGCAGGTAAAGGATGCTTATTATGAAAAAAAAAATTCCTTTACAACCCCTTTAAGGTTCACTTACGGATTTCTTCTTTAAGTACAGTTGTGTTCAAAATTATTCAACCCCCCAATGCAGTAAAGGGTTTTAGGGAATTTAGTGTACATTTGTAATTGTATTCAGAATGAAATCCTACAAGGACTTCTTAAAGAACCATATGCAACTAAAATGACATCAATTGGTTTTGTAATACAGTAGTAAATGTTTATTTTGTGAATTCTTCATTTACACAATTATTCAACCCCTTAAAGACTACCACTCTGAAGAACAGAGGTTCATTGAAGTGTTTTCAATCAGGTATTGAAAACACCTGTGGATGTCAGGGAGCAGCAATAAAGCCTAATAAGCACCAATCAGGCAGCTTTAAAATGACTGTAATACTCAGCTCCTTCTAGACATTTACTGGTGTGGTTACAAACATGGTGAAGTCAAGAGAATGGTCCGGGAAGACAAGAGAACAGGTGATTACTCTTCACAGGAAGGGCAATGGCTATAAGAAGATTGCAAAGATGTTAAACATACCAAGAGACACCATAGGAAGCATCATTCGCAAATTCAAGGCAAAGGGCACTGTTGAAACGCTACCTGGTCGTGGCAGAAAGAAGATGCTGACTTCGACTGCTGTGCGCTACCTGAAGCGAGTGGAGAAAAGTCCCCTTGTGACTGCTGAGGAACTGAGAAAAGATTTGTCAGATGTGGGTACTGAAGTTTCTGCTCAGACAATACGGCGCACACTGCGTAATGAAGGCCTCCATGCCAGAACTCCCAGGCGCACCCCCTTGCTGTCTCCAAAGAATAAGAAGAGTCGACTGCAGTATGCAAAAATCATGTGGACAAACCACAGAAGTTTTGGGATTGTGTTCTGTGGACTGATGAAACAAAATTAGAAGTGTTTGGGCCCATGGATCAACGCTATGTTTGGAGGAGGAAGAACAAGGCCTATGATGAAAAGAACACCTTGCCTACTGTGAAGCATGGCGGGGGGTCAATCATGCTTTGGGGCTGTTTTGCTTCTGCAGGTACAGGGAAGCTTCAGCATGTGCCATGAATTCTCTTCAGTACCAGGAGATAGTGGATAACAATGTGATGCAGTCCGTCACAAACCTGAGGCTTGGGAGACGTTGGACCTTTCAACAGGACAATGATCCCAAGCATACCTCCAAGTCCACTAGAGCATGGTTGCAGATTAAAGGCTGGAACATTTTGGAGTGGCCATCGCAGTCACCAGACTTAAATCCGATTGAGAACCTCTGGTGGGACTTAAAGAAAGCAGTTGCAGTGCGCAAGCCTAAGAATGTGACTGAACTGGAGGCTTTTGACCATGACGAATGGGCGAAGATACCCGTAGATCGCTGCAAGACACTTGTGTCAAGCTATGCTTAAAGTTTAAAAGCTGTTATAACTGGAAAAGGATGTTGTACTAAGTACTAAGATTGAATGTCAATTGGGGGGTTGAATAAAACTGATAATGATGTGAGCACAGAAAAGACATTTGTGGTTATTTCATTATTTATTTATTTATTTATTAAAATTCTTAAAAGTACAAAAAGTACAAAACGCAGTCAGTTACCCGTAGGCCTCGATGCGCCGAGAACAACAATACAGCAACAACCAAAAAAACACACACAGGCAGCGGAACAGATCAAATTTAAAATAGTAGCAGATCAAAGAACTATAAAAACCTATGTAATTCCATAGGCTAGACTGAAAAGCTCAGTTTTTAAAAGTTTCCTGAACTTAAAAAGATCATTCTCAAGCCTTAATTTTAGAGGCAGGGAGTTCCAAAACTGTGCTCCCTGGACCGCACTCGTCCTCCCTCCGCATTTTTTCTTACGAAATTTAGGAATCACCAAAGTTTCCAAATTAGCCGACCTTAAGGTACGGTTGGGCATATACTTGGTGAATTTTTCCTGCAGGTACACTGGCCCCTTGCCATGGGTAGCCCTATGCACCATGCATCCAGTCTTAAACAGAACCCGTTCCTTCACGGGTAGCCAATGCAGGGCTCTCAACGATGGCGTGATGTGGTCACGACGACCAACACCCGTGAGTAGCCTCGCAGCGGCATTCTGAATAAGCTGTAATTTGTGCATGATGTTATTAGGTAAACCCAGGTACAAAGCATTACAATAATTACAATAATTCATTATAAATGTTATGTTATATTTGTCTGACCTACACGTGCCTCTTTGATATAATTGTAAGCAGGATGACTGAATGATCAAAATCAATGTCAAACTGGGCAAAACAATCAATTTCAGTGGGGGTTGAATAATTTTGAATACAACTGTAAAGTGTCATGCCTAATGTTCGCCACTAGAGGGTGTGAAAGCTACATACCTGGTCCATGCTCTTCAGTGTGTCACTGCAGTTCAGCAGGCATGTGTGCAGGCTTCCTCCTGGGTGCAGTCCAGGTGGGGATTGTTGAGGGGGGGGATTGCTTGAGACAGCAGACTGTGGATGCAGTCCCCCCAGCAGTCGCCGTGGTCCCAGTCTGGGAAACTGTGGGAGCTCTTTTTTCCTACCCCCTCGGGGGTCCTGGAGAGTTATCCCTCCCTCCTTCCCCCCAAGCTGTGCGCGGGAAATGCAAAGATTTGAATGCAGAGGCCGTTCCAGGGAGAGAAGGAGGGGCATAGCTTAGCTCGACGGCATGTGCGTGGCTCGGTGTCCACGTTATCACACTGCACAGGCGCAGGACTGATCACCCCATATAAGCATTACTTTGTAAGAGCTATGAGCTGACAGAGGGACACAGGAGCGCTGGGGGCACATGAGTGGTGTGATAAAGGCAATCCCAAGTGACACATTTACTTGCATTAGGCTGAACGGTGGATAGCAGCATTTCTTGCTGGACCATAGTTTGGCAGTGGATGCGTTTGTTATAGTACCTCTGCTTTTGTGCTTAGGACTATGCGTTCCAGGAATTCAAGAACAAAGGATGCGAAAGCGGGGACTAATTCCTCAAAAGCTTCAAAGGCATTACCATCAGGCTCTGAGGATCCTGGTCATGCCTCCACAATGCCGTCCTCCCTGGAAAAAACAGATGTGGCTGACTAGGGTGTGCCATCAGAACTGTTCGGTGTTGCAGCAGCTTCCAACCCCCCGGCCCCTACCTATATTACTGAGGAAGGTCTTTCCTCAGGTCTCATGGGTTTGGAAGAGCGGTTAGCGACTTTAATCACATTTTCTTTCCAGGGTGGAAAGAAGGGTGGTAGGTCTCCCTCCCCTGCTCCGAGTCCACAGGCTACAGAGCAGTAGTGGCCAGTGGAGGATGAGTCACCCTCTGGGGATAAAGAAGAGGGACAGACTGATGATTCCTCTTCTGAGGAATCAACTGTGGGGGAGCCCTTTTCAGACTCATAATCTGAAAAATTGCTAGTGCAATTTTACAGAGATGGTTCGTTCAGCATTTAAGTTGCCCTTAACAGAACCAGCTGAAAGGCCTGTTTCTTCCTTGGGTTCTTTAAAGGCCCCACAGGCCATGCATGCCTTTCCTGTCCATCCTTTGTTGGAACAGATTATATATGAGAATTGGGATCATCCAGGGAAGCTTTTTCTTCCTCCTAATAAATTCTCTGCACTTTATTCCATGGAAGAGAAATTCACCAACTAGTGGAGTGTACCAGCAGTTGACGCTGCTATCTCCTGTGTGAATAAAAGTCTAACTTGTCCGGTGGACAATGTTTAGGGATCCAACAGGTAAGAGGCTGGAATCTTTACTAAAAAAACTATTTCTCTATGGCAGGTGCTGTAGTCCTGCCTGCAAGTGACAGTGGTAGGCATTTGTCAATCACGAAGAGATCAAGTGAAGCAGGTACTCGGGATTGTTCCTGTTCGTCAAGTTCGAGATTTAGCCGATCTGCCAAGGGCATTATGTTTTTCAGTTGATGCTTTTAAGGATTCTATTCATCAGGCCTCGTGCCTTATGCTCTTGTTGGTGCAAATTAGGGATGAGCTTCGTATTCGAGTGGAACTCATGTTCGACTCGAACATCGTATGTTTGATCGTTCGTCGAATTACGAACGTTTTGGGCCGTTCGCGCCAAATTCGAGTTACGTTTCACAGCCCATAATTCACTGCGGCATCTCAGTGCATTGCTGGCTGATGATTGGCCAAGCATGCACTATGACCCGCATGCTTGGCCAATCACAGCTTGCCAAAAACAGAGCCATAATTGGCCAAAACCAGGGTGGCTTTGGCCAATTATGGCTCAGGGGGTTTAGTACACGCCCCACACTAGAAAAGACCGCCTGCAGGTTGGCCTTGTGTAGTGTGTTGCAGTGGTTAAGAGAACAGAGAGAGACAGAGAGAGTGTCATTGTGTCATTTTTTGCAGGTGGATAGAGCAGGCAGGCTAGTCAGTTAAAGTTACAGTGTGTAGAGGATATATATGCATCCCAGGTGTTGTGTATATATATTTATACACTGTATAGTTTAGCTAGATCAGCTCTACCTAATTTACTGTCAGGCAGGTGATTGTGCTAGCTGCAGTATTCTCACGTGGTGTATTGCCTGTGTCCTCTGCAGTGTGCACCATAAAGCTACGTAGTGTGTGTACTGCCTTTGTCCTCTGCAGTTTGCACCTAAAGCTACTTGGTGTGTACGCCCGTGTCCTCTGCAGATTGCACCTAAAGCTACGTAGTGTGTACTGCCCGTGTCCTCTGCAGTGTGCGCCTAAAGCTACTTGGTGTGTGTACTGTCTGTGTCTGTACTATTTTTCTCAATGATTTTCATCCATATTGCAGGGCCCAGACATTACAATAAAGCCGCAAGCAGTTTTAAATTACCTCTTTCTTATAGTAATCTCATTTTGCGCAGGGTCAGTTCTAAACACGTGCCACTTCACAGGCATACTATAGACACCCAGCAGGTACGATATTTAAAGGAATTTTTCATTTTTTTTATTTTTATTTAAGCATCATTAAAATCACTGCTCCAGAAAAAACTACCGTTTTTAAAACTTTTTTTCAATTGATACATGTTCCCTGGGGCAAGACCCGGGTTCTCAAAGACGTTTTACGACAATAACTTGCATATTAGGCTTTAAAATAAGCACTTTTGAATTCGAACGTTCGAGTCCCATAGACGTCAATGGGGTTCTAAATGTTCGCGCGAACGGTCGGTCCGTTCGAAGGTTCTGGTGCGAACCGAACGGAGGGTGTTCGACTCATCCCTAGTACAAATGCGTAGAATCCTTTGGTTGAAAAATTGCTCTGCCGAGGTACCATGCAAGAAGCTTTTGGCTGGTTTTTCGTTTCATGGAGAACGATTGTTCGGGGATGATTTGGACAAATACATCCAAAAGATTTCTAGTGGAAAGAGTACTCTTACCAGTTAAAATAAGGAGTAGGCATCTTTCTTTCAAACGGGCTTCCTCTCCAGCACCAGGGACGTCAGCCTCTAGGCAGTCACGACGGCCTCCTCCGTCAGGGTCAAGAGGGAAAGCTCAAGGTCAAGCCCAGGGACACAAGAAGTCCTGGGGGCATAAACCTCCTAAACAGAGCCCCAAGGCCCCCGCTTGATCGAGTGGGGGGAAGGCTTCTGCAGTTCTCAGGAACTTGGCAAGTGGAGATCATGGACAGATGGGTCATCTCTACTGTAACTCTAAGTTACAAACTAGAGTTATGAGAGTTTCCACCACCTCGTTTTCTAAAATCAAACATTCCCAATGATCCAGTAAAGAGAAGGTCTCTGTTTCTGGCACTAGAATGGTTGTTGTCTCAAGGGGTGATTATAAAGATTCCCCCGGAGGAGCACAGGTTGGGGTGTTACTCAAATCTCTTCACGGTACCAAAGCGAAACGAGGATGTCAGATCTATTCTAGATCATCAAGGATGTATATGTGCATGTGCCTATTTTCTCCGCTCACTAGAGATTCCTGCGATTAGAAGTAGAGCAGCACCATTACCAGTTTGTAGCTTTGCCCTTTGGCCTGGCTACTGCACCCCGGGTATTTACAAAGGGTCTGGTCCCTCTCCTGGCCAGGTTAAGGGCTCAGGGCATAAAAGTAATTTTGTACCTGGACGATCTGCTGTTGGTAGATCAGTCGGTAGCCTGCTTGAACCAGCGGGTGCTTAGCACAGTCAAGTATCTGAAATACTTGTGTTGGATTCTCAATCTATAGAAGTCGTCCCTATGACCAGTGAAAAGGCTGGAGTACTTAGGTCTGGTTATAGATAAAGACCAGAGGAAGGTATTTTTGCTGCAGGCAAAGGTCAGCTCTATAACAGAACTGGTCCAGGTGATCAAAATGAAGAAAGATCCGTTCAGTAGGGATGAGCTTCATGTTCGAGTCGAACCCATGTTCGAGTCGAACATCGTATGTTCGACCGTTCGTCGAAATACGAACGTTACGGGCCGTTCGCGCCAAATTCGAGTGGTGCGTCACGACCCATAATTCACTGCGACACCGCAGTGCATTGCTGGCTGATGATTGGCCAAGCATGCACTATGACCCGCATGCTTGGCCGATCACAGCGCGCAAAAAACGGAGAGCCATAATTGGCCAAAACCAGGGTGGCTTTGGCCAATTATGGCTCAGGGGGTTTAGTACACGCCCCACACTATAAAAAGCTGACTGCAGGTCGGCCTTGTATAGTGTGTTGCGGCGGTGGTTAAAGACAGACACAGAGAGAGAGAGAGACAGTGTCATTGCATGTGTCCTCTGTAGTTTGCACCTAAAGCTACTTGGTGTGTACTGGCCGTGTCCTCTGTAGTTTGCACCTAAAGCTACTTGGTGTGTACTGCACGTGTCCGCTGTAGTTTGCACCTAAAGCTACATGGTGTGTACTGCACGTGTCCTCTGTAGTTTGCACCTAAAGCTACTTGGTGTGTACTGCATGTGTGCTCTGTAAGGGGAAAGGGAATAGCCGCTCCAGGTGGGAACCCAGACGAACATCCACCGTTGCAGACAACTCAGGTGCAGGCAATGCACTTAGCATAGCAGGAACAAAGATTGTCTCTGGACAGCCGCACACTGAACAAATTGTAGCCTTTATTGAAAAAAGGACAGCACTACAAGTCACAGAAAAGTAAAATAAAATTAAACCCAACTACTGATGCGTTCCGCACGAACATTAGTGCAAAACGCGTCAGCAGTTGGGTTTTATTTTACTTTGCTGTGACTTGTAGTCAGTGTGCGGCTGTCCAGAGACAATCTTTGTTCCCATGTGTGCCCTGTAGTTTGCACCTAAAGCTACTTGGTGTGTACTGGCCGTGTCCTCTTCAGTTTGCACCTAAAGCTACGAGGTGTGTGTACTGCCTTTGTCCTCTACAGGCCATTAGTATGTCTGGAAGGACAAGGAGAGGCAGAGAGTCACGAGGGCAAGCAGGCTCTGCATCTACAGGCAACAGTGCTGGTCGTGGACACGGTACATCCTCATCAGCACGTGGCCGTTGGACACGCTCGTCCTTGCTTTAGGCAGCTGGCCGTGTTGAGCTGCAACATGACAAAGACTTGGTAAAGTGGATGACCAAGCCGTCCTCATCCTCCTCATCCTCTCTCACCCAGGCTCAGGGTACTTTTTCTGGCAAAGTAGCTGCCAAGGCGTCCTCTTACCTCTGCTCAATGGCATCACTCACTTCTTCCCTTGCCCCACCATGTCCTCCTGTGGAGTCCCCCGAACTGTTTGAACACAGTGTTGGGTACATGCTGCATGAGGATGTGCAGCGTTTTGAAGGCTCCGATGATACACAGATAGAGGAAGGCAGTAACGTGAGCCCAGAGAGAGGGGGTGCCCAAGAAGGACAGCAATCTGGCAGTCATGTTCCCCCAGCTGCAGCATACTGCCAGGTTTTCTACAGTGATGAGGAGGGAGGGGATGATGAGGTCACTGACTCTGCGTGGGTGCCTGATAGGAGAGAGGAGGAGGAGGCACAGGCACATCTCCAACAAGGCAGGATGCCCTCCAGGGGCCAGCTTAAGGGCAGCACACCAACCGTATCACAATGCAGAGCTACGCATGTGCAGGGCGCTGCTGTGTCTCAGCGTTATTCAAAAAGTTCTTTGGTGTGGACCTTTTTTGAGACGAGTGCATCAGATCGCACCCCTGCTATGCAACATATGTCTCAAGCGTATTTTGCGTGGCCAAAACATCACCCGCTTGGGCACCACATGCTTGACCAGACATATGTCGACCTGCCATGCAGTTCGTTGGCAAGCGTACCTCAAAGACCTACACCAAAGAACAAAGCGGACCTCCCCTTGCCCCTCATCAGCTGGGATCTCCAACCCCACTATACCCTCAGTCCTCTATGAAGCCTGCACTGATAGGACTGAAGGTGTAGAATTGGGTGTGTCACAGCCTAGTACATGCGGGCAATCTACTATGGCAGATTGTACCAGGCAAATTTCCCTGCCCCAGCTGCTGCAGCGCCGAAAGAAGTTCTCTCCCAGCCATCCACATGCCCAGCGGTTGAATGCTAGCTTAGCTAAATTGCTAGCACTTCAACTGCTGCCTTTTCAGTTGGTAGATTCTGCCCCCTTCTGTGAGTTTGTGGAATGTGCGGTACCTCAATGGCAAGTTCCCAAACGCCCTTTTTCTCAGGGAAGGCGATTCCGGCTCTCTACCGGCATGTGGAAGGCAATGTCCATGCCTCGCTGGACAGGGCGGTCAGTGGTAAGGTGCATATTACTGCTGACTCATTGTCCAGCAGGCATGGACAGGGACGTTGCCTATCTTTCACGGCGCATTGGGTGACTCTGCTGGCAGCTGGGAAGGACGCAGGGCAAAGTACAGTAGTGTTGGAGGTTGTTCTGCCACCACGCCTCCAAAATGCTACTACTGGTTGTGACACACCTCTCTCCTCCACCCCCTCCTCCTCTCTTCTTCCTCTGGGGCCTCTTCCTGTGCTGATGTGTCCTCAGAACAGCGGTGCTCCTTAGGCGTTCAAGGGGCTACGCAGGTACTTGAGCTGGTGTGCTTGGGAGACAGGAGCCACACTGGGGCAAAGGGTCTGTCAGCTCTGCAGGGGCAGGCTCAGAGGTGGTTGACGCCACGCCAGCTTAAGCCAGGAATGGTGGTTTGCGACAATGGCACCAACATCCTCTCCGCCCTGCGACAGGGACAACTGACCCATGTGCCCTGTTTTGCTAATGTCCTTAATTTGGTGGTGCAGCAGTTCTTGGGCAGGTACACGGGCTTACAGGATGTCCTAAAGCAGGCCAGGAAAGTCTGTGTGCATTTCCGACGGTCATATAATGCCAGTGCTCAGCTGGCAGACCTCCAAAAGGAATACAACCTGCCCAAGAACCGCCTAATCTGTGACATGCCCACCGGGTGGAACTCTACGTTGGCCATGCTGCAGCGGCTGCACACGCAGCAGAGGGCCATTAATGAGTATCTGTGCCAATATGGCAGCAGAACTGGGTCGGGGGAGCTTGTTTTTTTTCCCCCCATGCCAGTGGGCCTTGATCAGGGATGCACGCACTGTCCTGTCACCATTTGGAGGAGGCCACAAGGATGGTGAGCAATGACAGTGCATGCATCAGTGAGACTGTCCCTCTTATTCACATGTTGGAGAACACGCTGCGTGGAATAATGGACAGGGCCCTTGAGGCAGAACAGAGTGAGGAAGATGAGGACTTCCTTACCTCTCAAGGCCCACTTTATCCAGACAGTGTTCCTGCTTGCCCGCCTATCACACAGGAAGAGGAGGAGGAGGAGGATTGTGTCAGCATGGAGGTGGAGCCTAGCACTCAGCATCAGCAGTCTTCAAGGGATCAATTACAGTCCCAAGGAACCCATGGACTTGTATGTGGCTGGGATGAGGTGGCTGCGGATCATGTCGTCCTCAGTGACCATGAGGACTCCACACCGAATGCCTCAGCAAACCTACACTGCATGGCCTCCCTGATCCTGCAAAGCCTGCGGAAGGATCCTCGTGTTCATGCTATCAAGGAGAGGGATCATTACTGGCTGGCAACTCTTCTTGATCCACGTTAAAAGAATAAGGTTGCGAACCTTATCTTGCCGGCGCAGAAGATTAAACATCTTCGGGAGGCCTTGCAGAAAGATCTGTGCAACGCGTTCCCAGAGACTGGGGGGTTACAAAATCCTGGTCCTGGACAACGTGTTGCTGAGGCTTCGGTCAGTCACAGAAGGAGCGGTGGAGAAGGTGGCTGTCTGACCGATGCGCTCAGACAATTTTTTAGTCCGCAGCCCCAAGGTATGACCGGTTCCAGCAACCATCGCCAGCGTCTGTTTTACATGGTGCGGGAATACCTAGGGGCATGATCAGACTTGGACACCTTTCCCACCGAAAATCCTCTGGCTTACTGGGTCTTGAGGATGGATCACTGGCCAGAGCTTGCACAGTACGCAATTGAGCTACTGGCTTGTCCTGCATCCAGCGTTCTTTCAGAACGCACATTCAGTGCTGCTGGAGGCTTTGTAAACGATCACAGGGTGCGCCTCTCCACCGACTCGGTCGATCGACTGACCTTCATAAAAATGAATCAGGCTTGGATCACCACCAGCTACTAGCCACTAAGCACCTGATGCTGATGTAACTGAGTATTTTTTTTTTAAATGTCAGATCCCTTCAAGACTGCCTATGCTGATGCTGAGTGACGATCCTGTTATGCTGAGTGACTATCCTTTTCCTCCTCAATGATCGTGCTGATAGCTTGTAAGAACATTATTGGTTCTGGGCACCGCCACCAGTGGCTAAGGCCCAATTTTTCTGCCCCTGTTTAACAGGGGCGTGTAATTACAATTTTTGATGCAATGCTTTGCAGCGGGCTCATTGCTGCGCTCCAACTAGAGTATCTGTGAGGGGTTGCAGTGTTGTGGCACCAGCACCAGTGCCTAAGGCCCAATTTTTCTGCCCCAGGGGCATGTAATTACAATTCTTGATCTAATATTTCACAGCAGGGCGTTCCAGCGTCCACCAAGACTAACTGTGAGGGCTTACAGTGTTGTGGCAACACCAACACCTAGGGCCCAAATTTATGCAGAGTATATACGGCAGGCCCCTACTTTCAATATCCAACTTACAAATGACTCCTACTTGCAAACGGAAGGAGACAACAGGAAGTGAGGAAATCTACCCCTAGGAAGGGAAATTCTTTTCTGTAAAAGGTGTCTCCTGTCCACTGATGCTTTATTACCAATCCTTGTTTCACAATTTTTTTTTTTTTTTTCAAAAAATCATTTGTCATTGGGACAGAAAGTGAGGTGCAATCTTCTGAACAGATGCACACAGAAAGCAAAACAAATGTTACAGGGGTGATAACCCTTCTCTATGTTTTCAGAAAAGCTTAAAAAAAGATTTTATGGCTGAAGCTACACTTTAAAGAAGTACCAGTTGAAAATTACAAACAGATTCTACTTAAAGGAGTTCTATAATGCATTTCTTTTTTACAATATAATGTTCCCTTAGGCTTTACCTTTCAGTCGATGTCTTTCTTTCCTAAATCTGCCCAGCCATTCCTCTGCTACCTCCTCCTGAATTTCAGCCACTTGGTTATGGAGCCATGGTGGATGATGTAAAAATCGTCATCCCCCAAGCTCCCTTGCTTTTCTTTCCTGTCACTCAATGCCTCTCTCCTCATCCCCCCTCCTCTACCAAAGTCTCTCCCCTCCCCTATCCTAGTATCTCCCCTCCCCATTCATTTCAATATACACACCCCTCCCTGCCTCCCCTGCCATGCCATCCGCCCCTAAAATTATCATATCCCACCCCTCCAAACCCTCCAGCAATCATTGTGTCCTGTGACTGCACGGAGCTATTGCTATTTGAGTACACATGCTGCTCACATAGATAAATATACAGTGCAGCAGGAGAAAGCAGCCTGAACTCTCAACTAAAGGTTCCCATTACCCCTTCCAGACACACACATTCACAGTAAAAACACACACATAACACATACACACATGTAGCCCCCAAGTTTAGCAAAACTACAGCTCAAAGCATGCCGATACAGTGCATGTTAGGAGCTGTAGTTTAGCAACTGCTGGAGGCCCCCAGTTCATGTAATAAACATGTTTTTTGTCAATATATCAGTGATTCTTGGCTGCATAACTACAAATATCAGCAAGCATGCTATGCGATTGCTGGTAGTAGAAATTTCCTAAACTACAACTCCCAGCAATCACATACCAATGCATGCTGGTATTTCTAGTTATGCAAAAGCTATACACACTCGTTATCTTTTACACACACATATATATGTGTATATATATTATATATATATATATATATATATATATATATATATATATATATATATATATAGTCTAATTACATCAGTCTGCTAGCTCATTCCGGTTTGTGATATATACACAAAGGTCTACAATATAGTAATTTATGTTTTCTATACTAAATGATTTTCAGATATAGATATATATACACATATATACTTTCAAAGTCTGCCTCCAGCCTTTCAAAAAAAAAAAAAAAAAAAAGTGCACATATCCTAATTTATATAAATGCCAATATAACAGTGGTGTCAAAACTGTGGCCCTGCAGATGTTGAAAAACTACAACTCCCAGCATGCCCGGACAGTCGTTGGCAGTCCAGGCATGCTGAGAGTTCAAATTTTCAACATCTGGAAGCTGAGATGCACAACTTCACAGAAAGTATCACACCTGGTAAGCTTAGTTATACAGCTCATCAGACAGTACAGAACATGATAAGCTTAGATACACAGCTCAACAGATAGTACAGAACATGATAAGCTTAGATACACAGCTCAACAGATAGTACCGCACATGATAAGCTTAGATACACAGCTCAACAGATAGTATCGCACATGATAAGCTCAGATATACAGCCCAACAGATAGTACCGCACATGATAAGCTCAGATACACAGCCCAACAGATAGTACCGCACATGATAAGCTTAGATACACAACTCATCAGACAGTACAGCACATGATAAGCTTAGATACACAGCTCATCAGACAGTAACGCACATGATAAGCTTAGATACAGAGCTCAACAGAAAGTACCGCACATGCCAGGACAGCTGTTGGCTGTCTGTATCCCCCATGTCCAACTCTGTATCCCCCATGTCCAACGAGAGAGGGGGGGGGAAGGGAGAGAGAGAGAGAGAGAGGGGGGAAGAGAGAGAGAGGGGGGAAGAGAGAGGGGGAGAGAGAGAGAGAGAGGGGGAAGAGAGAGAGAGGGGGGAAGAGAGAGAGAGAGAGAGGGGGGGGGAGAGAGAAAGAGAGAGGGGGGGGAGAGAGAGAGAGAGAGAGAGAGGGGGGGGAGAGAGAGAGAGAGAGAGAGAGAGGGGGGAGGGAGAGAGAGAGGGGGGAGGGAGAGAGAGAGGGGGGGAGAGAGAGAGGGGGGAGAGAGAGAGAGGGGGGAGAGAGAGAGAGGGGGGGAGAGAGAGGGGGGGGGGAGAGAGAGAGGGGGGAGACAGAGATGGGGGGAGGGGGAGAGAGAGGGGGAGAGAGAGAGAGAGAAAGAGGGGGGAGGGAAGGGAGAGAGAGAGGGGGGAGGGAAGGGAGAGAGAGAGGGGGGGAAGGGAGAGAGAGGGGGGAGAGAGAGAGAGAGGGGGAGGGGGAGAGAGAGAGAGAAGAGAGAGAGAGGGGGGGGAAGAGAGAGAGAGAGAGAGAGGGGAAGAGAGAGAGAGAGAGGGGGGAGGGGGAGAGAGAGAGAGAGAGAGAGGAGATAGAGAGATTAGGGAGAGAGAGAGAGAGAGAGAGAGAGAGATTAGGGAGAGAGAGAGAGAGAGAGAGAGAGAGAGAAGATAGAGAGAGAGAGGGATGAGAGAGAGGTGTCGGAGAGAGAGGGATGAGAGAGGGGGTGTCAGAGAGAGAGGGATGAGAGAGGGGGTGTCAGAGAGAGAGTGGTGAAAGAGGGGGATCAGGGAGAGAGATCAGGGAGTGTCAGAGAGAGGGGGTGTCAGAGAGGTCAGGGAGAGAAAGAGAGAGTGTGGGGGTCAGGGAGAGAAAGAGAGCGAGGTGGTCAGGGAGAGAGAGGGGGAGAGAGAGAGAGGGGGGGAGAGAGAGAGAGGGGGAAGAGAGAGAGAGAGAGGGGGAAGAGAGAGAGAGAGAGGGGGGAGAGAGAGAGGGGAGAGAGAGAGAGAGGGGAGAGAGAGAGAGAGAGAGGGGGGGAGAGAGAGAGAGAGAGAGGGGGGGAGAGAGAGAGGGGGGGAGAGAGAGAGAGGGAGAGAGAGAGGAGATAGAGAGGTGTCGGAGAGAGAGGGATGAGAGAGGTGGTGTCAGAGAGAGAGTGGTGAAAGAGGGGGATCAGGGAGAGAGATCAGGGAGGGGTTAGTAAGATAGGGGGTGTCAGAGAGGTCAGGGAGTGGTCAGAGAGAGCGGGATAAGAGAGGGGTGTCAGAGAGGTCAGGGAGGGGTCAGAGAGAGGGATAAGAGAGGGGGGGTCAGAGAGAGAAAGAGAGAGTGGGGGTCAGGGACAGAAAGAGAGAGCGAGGTGGTGAGAGAGAGAGAGATTAGGGAGAGAGAGAGAGAGAGAGAGAGAGGTGTCAGAGAGAGAGGTGTCAGAGAGAGAGGGATGAGAGAGGGGGTGTCAGAGAGAGAGTGGTGAAAGAGGGGCCATGCCACCCACATACACACACAGTCACTGGCAGCTTTCTGTCAATGGTGCACCACGCTCCCCTACACCTGACAGCAGCCTTCTCCCCCATCACACACACGCACGGTGCTGGAAATCTTGGCAGTGACACATGTCATATGATGAGCAGTCATCTGCCCCCCTTGGAATAGATTGGGCTGTCCCTGGCAGGCGTGCCCTTTCCCGTGCCCCTGTCTTACTCCTGCTGACCCCCTTACCTGTCACTGGTAGTTGGGAGAAGTCAGTGGGAGGAATAGTGCCCCATTATTGGTGTCAGTGGGAGGAATAGTGCCCCGTCATTGGTGTCAGTGGAAGGAATAGTGTCCCATCATTGGTGTCAGTGGGAGGAATAGTGGCCCATCATTGGTGTCAGTGGGAGGAATAGTGGCCCATCATTGGTGTCAGTGGGAAGAATAGTGCCCCATCATTGGTGTCAGTGGGAAGAATAGTGTCCCATCATTGGTGTCAGTGGGAAGAATAGTGTCCCATCATTGGTGTCAGTGGGAGGAATGATGTCCCCATCATTGGTGTCAGTGGGAGGAATAGTGCCCCATCATTGGTGTTAGTGGGAGGAATAGTGTCCCATCATTGGTATCAGTGGGAGGAATAGTGTCCCATCATTGGTGTCACTGGGAGGAATAGTGCCCCATCATTGGTGTCAGTGGGAGGAATAGTGCCCCATCATTGGTGTCAGTGGGAGGAATAGTGCCCCCATCATTGGTGTCAGTGGGAGGAATAGTGCCCCCATCATTGGTGTCAGTGGGAGGAATAGTGCCCCCATCATTGGTGTCAGTGGGAGGAATAGTGCCCCATCATTGGTGTCAGTGGGAGGAATAGTGTCCCATCATTGGTATCAGTGGGAGGAATAGTGTCCCATCATTGGTGTCAGTGGGAGGAAAAGTGCCCCCATCATTGGTGTCAGTGGGAGGAATAGTGCCCCCATCATTGGTGTCAGTGGGAGGAATAGTGCCCCATCATTGGTGTCAGTGGGAAGAATAGTGTCTCATCATTGGTGTCAGTGGGAGAAATAGTGCCCCCATCATTGGTGTCAGTGGGAGGAATAGTGCCCCATCATTGTTGTCAGTGGGAAGAATAATGTCCCCATCATTGGTGTCAGTGGGAGGAATAATGTCCCCATCATTGGTGTCAGTGGGAGGAATAGTGCCCCATTATTGGTGTCAGTGGGAGGAATAGTGCCCCATCATTGGTGTCAGTGGGAGGAATAGTGCCCCATCATTGGTGTCAGTGGGAGGAATAGTGCCCCGTCATTGGTGTCAGTGGGAGGAATAGTGCCCCGTCATTGGTGTCAGTGGGAGGAATAGTGTCCCATCATTGGTGTCAGTGGGAGGAATAGTGCCCCATCATTGGTGTCAGTGGGAGGAATAGTGTCCCATCATTGGTGTCAGTGGGAGGAATAGTGCCCCATCATTGGTGTCAGTGGGAAGAATAGTGTCCCGTCATTGGTGTCAGTGGGAGGAATAGTGCCCCGTCATTGGTGTCAGTGGGAGGAATAGTGTCCCATCATTGGTGTCAGTGGGAGGAATAGTGTCCCATCATTGGTGTCAGTGGGAGGAATAGTGTCCCATCATTGGTGTCAGTGGGAGGAATAGTGTCCCATCATTGGTGTTAGTGGGAAGAATAGTGTCTCATCATTGGTGTCAGTGGGAAGAATAATGTCCCCATCATTGGTGTCAGTGGGAGGAATAATGTCCCCATCATTGGTGTCAGTGGGAGGAATAGAGCCCCATTATTGGTGTCAATGGGAGGAATAGTGCCCCATCATTGGTGTCAGTGGGAGGAATAGTGCCCCGTCATTGGTGTCAGTGGGAGGAATAGTGCCCCGTCATTGGTGTCAGTGGGAGGAATAGTGTCCCATCATTGGTGTCAGTGGGAGGAATAGTGCCCCACCCACCATTGGAGCACAGGTGTGTGAGGAGGAAGGTGTGTCTGGAGCTGCTGTGTGAGAAGGGAGTTGCCTGGAAATCTATCCCAGCTCTCCTGGCCCCTTTCTGGGGAAGCCATGGAGGGCAGCGGGGCCTCCCCTGCTGGAGGCTCTCAGCCATCTCCTGGGCCATCTGCTGACATGTCTGCCCCTCTACAAGCCTCAGCTGGTGATCTCTCTGCCCCTGGTGTGGATGAAGGCTCGGAGGCCATTCGGGAGCGAGTGGTGGCCGGGATAAAAGTCCTAAACCGGGAGAGGGATAAGCTGTACAAGCTACGTGCGGAGCTGAAGCGCCTGAGAAGGCAACGTGAAGGCTTACATAGCCAGAAACGCGGATCCATGGATCCAGAGATCCAATTGGCCAAGGTCCGTGTGGACCATCAAGAGACCATCGTGGCCATAATGGAAGGAAGGGATGGTCCTTTCAAGGAAAAGTTCTGCAACGACAAGAGGTTTGCAAAGGTGACAAAGATGGAGGTGGAGGAGGAGGAGACCCCCAGTTCTGACCCCCTGCCCCCCCAGGGAGAGGTAAGCACCCCAATGCCTTCCCAGGACTCAGGAGGCATGCTGAGGGTGATCCAGGTAATGGAGTCTCCTGTGCGGGGGGATCAGATGGTCTTTAATGATGAAGATATTGCAGATGGTGTACCTGATAAAGTGAAGCCAGCTAAGCCCCATGTTGTGAATAAGACTGTGTTTGTACCATCTAGCACCATGACTGATTATGTGCCCAATAATCGGACTGTATGCAGCAATGTTGTGTCTGCTGAGGCTGCAATGCAGCAAGAGATCCGTTTAAAAAATGACATTTCTGTGAAGGAACTGCAAGTCCCAGCAGAACCCATTAACCCCACTGCTGCTGAGACCAAAGCTGATTGCCCCACTGCTGCTCTGGACTCCACAGCGCAGCATCAGGCGACGGCCGGTACTGCAACAGAAACTATAATTATACCTGATGGGAATGTGTGTGTGGCTGATAATAATCATCCCAGTTCAGGTGGGATGGACAATGGTCCCAGTTCAGGTGGGATGGACAATGGTCCCATTTCAGGTGGGATGGACAATGGTCCCATTTCAGGTGGGATGGACAATGGTCCCATTTCAGGTGGGATGGACAATGGTCCCATTTCAGGTGGGATGGACAATGGTCCCATTTCAGGTGGGATGGACAATGGTCCCAGTTCAGGTGGGATGGACAATACTAACTCTGTTCATGCAGATAAAGTGACTTCAGTGTGGGGTCTTGGCCCCAATAAACCCACTTTCGCTCAGGTGGTACGCTCTGCCCCTGGTAGCTCCGCCCCCAAGCAGGGTTTTCCTCTAAGAGCTACTACCTGGAGCCCCCCGGGATATGGTCTTGGGTCTCTGGCTTCTGCTGGGGGCCCAAGACGTAATGTTGTCATCTTGAAATGGGAAGGTGGTGCAGTCCCCCCTGCAAGGCGTGCAGTGGTGGATTTAATCCTGGAAATGGGTTTTGGGGTAAATGATTTGTATGCTTTTATTCATGTGTCAGGGACGCGAGAGTATACAGTCAGTTTCACCAAGCCAGAGGGTCTTGACCTGTTCTGGGAACGATATGAGGCCCGGTGCAGGTCAAGACCCGAATGGGAGAGTCTGGCCCCAGTTGCGATTTCGCAGCAGTCAACAGTAAAAAAGATCACTATCATCCTCACCAATGAGAGCGTCCCTGCCAGGGATCTGGAGGTCTGGTTGAGGAACTACGGGGAGGTTTTGACCAAACCCAATAAAATATTAGATGAGCGTAACATCTGGACTGGGGGATGGTCGGTAACAGTCAGGCTGGCCAGGGATGGAAATGTTGTCCGTCACCTGCCCTCCTCGGCTTTCATAGGGAGGGATAGGATGACCGTGTTCTACCCTGGTCAGCCGAAGCTGTGCCACCGCTGTGGAGAGAGGGGGCACCTTAGCTCCTCCTGTTCGGCCTTGATATGCTCAGTGTGTCGGGGTCAGGGTCATATGGCCAAGGACTGCACCCAGAAGATCAGGTGCAACCTGTGCCTGCGACTTGGCCACCCTTATAGCAGGTGCCCTGAAGCCTGGCACAATATGGAGAAGGAGGTAGTGGATGAGATGTCAAGGCTGGACAGGATGGAGGGGGAGGCCTCTGGTGTACCATCCTCCTCAGCGGTGACCGACCCCCCTGGTCCTGCTCAGGATCCCTCCCCGGTTTCCTCCCCAGTTCCCTCCCCAGTTCCTGTGACCACCCCTTCTGTGTCTGTAAGTACTCCTTCTGTATCTGTATCTGTGTCCCCCCAGCCTACTGTACCCGCTCCTCTTGTGTCAGAACCTTCCAAGTCTGTGCCCCCTGAGTCAGTTACCCCCCAGAAGTCTATCCCTGTTAAGTCGGATTTACCCCCCCCATCAGGAGTGATAGCGGGTACTAAAAAGGTCGCTTCAAAGAAAAAAACAAGGGATGAGGGCATCTCTGAGGCTGACCTCAAGTACCTGGAGGAGAGAAGGAAGGTTGGGCGGCGGAAGAAGCAGGCGGTGAGGACGGAACGGGGGCGGGAAGCTCCGGTGCATGTCTCCACCCGTCGTAGGTCCACTAGGTGGGACATTTCCTCATCTGGCGCTTCTTCAGAGCTGAGCTCTGATTCAGAGATGGAGTTGGAGGCGGCCTCAAGAAAGAGGGAGGCTTCTGGTGATGAGCAGCAGAGGGGAGCTAAGAAGCAATCCACCCAATAACCCAAATGGCGGTTCCCCCTCCGTTAAAAGTGGCGACAATAAATGTCGCCAGCATTAAGTCAGTGAGAGCTCGTTCTATGGCCTTCTTTTTGTTCAGCCAATTAGATGCTGAAATTTTATTTTTGCAAGAGACTAGGCTCACCTCCTTGGCAGATATTCATATGGCCAAGAGAGAGTGGAGGTATGGTCCATCTTACTGGTCTCTTGCGGCCGAGCCTTACGGCGGTGTGGCGGTGTTGTTTAAAACCGGCATGGTAACTGTCCGGCGGGTTATTGAGGTGGAGATTGGGAGATGTATGGTCTTAGACGTCCTTGTGGGAGGGCAGGACCTGCGCCTAATTAATATCTATGGGCCGCACACAAAGTGGGACAGGAAATGCCTTTTTACAAGGATCAAGCCATTTCTTTTTACATCCCGGCAAGTGGTCTTTGGAGGTGACTTTAATACAGTAACTAGGCCCAAGGACAGGAAGGCCTTCAAGGACAGGCTGGGATATGATAGCGTTTTTTTAAATAGTATGGTTAGGGATGCTGGTCTTGTGGATGTGCACATTGCGCACCTCCCGGATGACACCGGGTTCACCTTTCATCGTGGTAATAGTCAGAGTAGGATAGACAGGTTTTTTTTGAAGGAGGCCTCTGCTTTCTCACCCCCAGTGGTGCAGGCAGTAGAGTTCTCTGATCACTGTATGCTATCTGTGGCCCTGAATGCTTCAGACGCCCCTCAGAGAGGAAAGGGCATCTGGAGATTGAATTCGACTCTACTCCAGGAAGAACATGTTAGACAATCCTTTGAGGAATTCTTTCAGGCACAGGTGACCCTCCTGGACTTTTGTAGCAGCAAGGCTGAGTGGTGGGAGCTGACCAAAAAGAGGATCACTGGATTCTTCAGGGGCCTAGCCAATAGAACACAGTTTAATAAATACATGACCTACCAACGTTTGCGGAGGAAGCTGGATATTCTTGTCTCGAGAGGAGGAGATCCTGGGGCAATCTCCGAAGTGAAACTCCTTCTCAGGAAGTGTCAATATGACCGGCATGCCTCTTTGGTTCTGGAGAGGGACTATGGGAAGTACCACTCGCCTGACCCTTACCAGAACTGCAAACAAGGTGTAGCTGTTAAAGCGGTCGTTGGCCTTAAGGACAGTACAGGTTCCGTGACAAAGTCCAGGTCAGGGATTCTGGAGGTCGTGAGGTCCTTTTATGCCGACCTTCTTGGAAGGAAAGAGCTTGACCGTGACAAGATGGAAAGCTTTTTGGACTCTACTCCAGGTCTAAATGGTGGAGATGTTCACTTGATGAATTTGACAGAGGAGATCACAGTTGAAGAGGTGATGAGGGCAATTGAACAGCTTGCCATCAAAAAGTCACCCGGACCGGATGGCTTGACGGCTGAGTTCTACAAAGCCTTTAAGTCTATTCTGGCCCCACATTTGGTAGAGGTTTTTAACAGTTGTCTTGCTGAGGGGGTGCTTTCCCCTTCCATGAGGCACTCGGCTGTGATTCTTCTGTCAAAGGGTAAAGATCCTTCGATGATTGAGAATTGGCGCCCCATCAGCCTTCTTAATGTCGATAGAAAGATACTGGCGAAGATATTTTTCTGGCGCCTGTCGTCAGTAGCAGAGTCTTTGCTTTCTCGCCATCAGCACTGTTCGGTCCAGGGTAGGAGCACCTTCACAGCGGTGTTAGCTGTCCGGGAGGCCTTGGAGCGGTGCAGGGCTGCAGGCTGGGGAAAGTATTTGCTGACATTGGATCAGGCAAAGGCTTTTGATCGTGTTAACCATGAGTACCTGTGGTTGCTCCTTAGTAAGTACGGTCTGCCGGGTGGTTTTGTTGATTGGCTGAAAGTCTTGTATAAGGGGGCAGAAAGCTTCCCTCTTGTTAATGGTTGGGTTGGGCAGTCCTTTGGGGTTGGCTCCGGGGTGCGCCAGGGTTGTCCCCTGAGTCCCCTGCTCTATGTGTTTGCAATCGACCCCTTCATCAGGAGGCTAGAGAGCGGCATGTTGTGTGGGGTACCAGTGGGGCTCCCGGGTGAGCCGCCATTGAGGGTTGTTGCTTATGCGGACGATGTATCGGTGATTGTCACTGGGACGGATGAGGCGGAGGAGGTGGTCTCTCTGACATCACGGTATTCTGAAGCATCAGGCTCCAAGATCAATCAGGAAAAGAGCGAAGTTTTCTGGATGGGAAAGGAAGGTGAGGGGTTTGATCTCCCGGACACCTTTCCAGTGCCCCGGGAAAGAATTAAGATACTAGGCATTGAATTTGGACCCGGCGATTATGGCCTCAAAAACTGGGAAGGCAGACTGGAAATTGCCAATGCTAAGGTGGTCAACTGGAAGAGATGGAAGTTATCTATGAGGGAAAGGGTTGATCTGATTAAGACTTACCTGATTCCGATCTTCTTGTATGTCAGCTTTGTCTGCATCTTGCCAGTGTCTCTCTATGCTAGGGTCAGTAGTGTGTTCTTCCAGATGCTGTGGGGGAACAGACTGAACCCCATCAAGAGGAATGTCACCTACCTATCCAGGAGGGAGGGTGGCTTAGGTATGGTCAACCCAATTCTTTTCTTTTCACTGCTATTTCTCAAGTTTAACATTGGTAGTATGCTTGCAGTGGAACCTCCTGGATGGGCAGGCATATTTAGATCTTGGTTTAGTCCTTTTCTGCGACTTTGGGAAGAAGGTGGCCAAGTGAAGAATCGCAGGGGTCATCGTGGTCAGCTACCAGCCTATGTAGCTCCGTGCCTGAAGTTACTGCGGCAGTGGCGATTGTCGGCTGAAGATCTCAGATCGGTTCCGAGGAAAGACCTTATGAGTCGAGTCTTGAGCGAAGTCTTTCATGACCCACTGGCCTTAAGGGATTGCCCAGGCCCAGTTTTGAGGGCGGGGTTGAGACTGATTAATTTGGATAGAATACCTCCTAAATTTAGGGATCTGGCCTGGTTGTGCTTCCATGGGAGGCTCTATGTTCGGGGCAATTTGAAATTCCGCAGTGGGGTGGATCGTAGCTGTCCTCGGGAGGAGTGTGCAGGTGAGGAGGAGACTATGGACCATTTTCTGCTTCGTTGCCCTTTTAACATAGAAGTGTACAAACAGGTGGGGCGGGCGCTCGGTGTTCCTTTCCTCTCCAGGCTGGGTTATGCCGAGTGGGTGTACGGAGCATTCAGTACCGGTGGAGGTTTTTGTTTGGATACACTTTTTTTAGTTAGCCTAGTGGTCCGTTATTTCACCTGGAACGCACGGTGTCAGGTCAGCATTCGGCAAAAAATCCTTCCTGTTGAGGTGGTGGTGTATGACATTGTGCATGAGGTGGGGAAGATTCGGGGGCTTGAGAGAGACAAGCGGGGTCAGGGGGCTTGGCTGAAGGCGTGGAGGGGTTTCAAGCCTCCCTGACTGCCAGGAGTCTCTTTCCCGGGTGTGGCTGTCTGTCTCTTATCACCCTAGATTATTATTTTTGATACATTTTTGATAAATGGCTGCGTACATAGGTGACGGATTGTGCCTCTTAGGCCCTCTCTGCTGCTTTGTGTAAATAGTTTTGTAGTAATGTTTTGGTAGTGGTGTATAGTGTATATATTGTATATATTCTGAACCCGGATGTGTATTCCTTGGATTTATGTTTGAAGTTTTGTACTATAGTTTTGTTTTTTACTTTTGTATAAAATTGGTTGCTTGATTCTTTTCAATAAAAGATCAATAGTGCCCCACCCACCATTGGCGCACAGGTGTGTGAGGAGGAAGGTGTGTGAGAAGCTGCTGTGTGAGAAGGGAGTTGCCTGGAAATCTCTCCCAGCTCTCCTGGCCCCTTTTCTGGGGAAGCCATGGAGGGCAGCGGGGCCTCCCCTGCTGGAGGCTCTCAGCCATCTCCTGGGCCATCTGCTGACATGTCTGCCCCTCTACAAGCCTCAGCTGGTGATCTCTCTGCCCCTGGTGTGGATGAAGGCTCGGAGGCCATTCGGGAGCGAGTGGTGGCCGGGATAAAAGTCCTAAACCGGGAGAGGGATAAGCTGTACAAGCTACGTGCGGAGCTGAAGCGCCTGCGAAGGCAACGTGAAGGCTTGCATAGTCAGAAACGTGGATCCATGGATCCAGAGATCCAATTGGCCAAGGTCCGTGTGGACCACCAAGAGACCATCGTGGCCATAATGGAAGGAAGGGATGGTCCTTTCAAGGAAAAGTTCTGCAACGACAAGAGGTTTGCAAAGGTGACAAAGATGGAGGTGGAGGAGGAGGAGGAGACCCCCAGTTCTGACCCCCTGCCCCCCCAGGGAGAGGTAAGCACCCCAATGCCTTCCCAGGACTCAGGAGGCATGCTGAGGGTGATCCAGGTAATGGAGTCTCCTGTGCGGGGGGATCAGATGGTTTTCAATGATGAAGATTTTGCAGATGATGTACCTGATAAAGTGAAGCCAGCTAAGCCCCATGTTGTGGATAAGACTGTGTATGTACCATCAATGACTGATAATGTGCCTAATAATAAGACTGCCAGTCCTGTATGCAGTAATAATGTGCCTGCTGAGGCTGCAATGCAGCAAGAGACACGTTTAAAAAATGACATTTCTGTGAAGGAACTGCAAGTCCCAGCAGAACCCATTAACCCCACTGCTGCTGAGACCAGAGCTGATTGCCCCACTGCTGCTCTGGACTCCACAGCGCAGCATCAGGCGACGGCCGGTACTGCAACAGAAACTATAATTATACCTGATGGGAATGTGTGTGTGGCTGATAATAATCATCCCAGGTCAGGTGGGATGGACAATGGTCCCAGTTCAGGTGGGATGGACAATGGTCCCATTTCAGGTGGGATGGACAATGGTCCCAGTTCAGGTGGGATGGACAATACTAACTCTGTTCATGCAGATAAAGTGACTTCAGTGTGGGGTCTTGGCCCCAATAAACCCACTTTCGCTCAGGTGGTACGCTCTGTCCCTGGCAGCTCCGCCCCCAAGCAGGGTTTTCCTCTACGAGCTACCACCTCGAGCCCCCCGGGATATGGTCTTGGGTCTCTGGCTTCTGCTGGGGGCCCAAGACTTAATGTTGTCATCTTGAAATGGGAAGGTGGTGCAATCCCCCCTGCAAGGCGTGCAGTGGTGGATTTAATTCTAGAAATGGGTTTTGGGGTTAACGATCTCTATGCTTTTATTCATGTGTCAGGGACGCGAGAGTATACAGTCAGTTTCACCAAGCCAGAGGGTCTTGACCTGTTCTGGGAACGATATGAGGCCCGGTGCAGGTCAAGACCCGAATGGGAAAGTCTGGCCCCAGTTGCGATTTCGCAGCAGTCAACAGTAAAAAAGATCACTATCATCCTCACCAATGAGAGCGTCCCTGCCAGGGATCTGGAGGTCTGGTTGAGGAACTACGGGGAGGTTTTGACCAAGCCCAATAAAATATTAGATGAGCGTAACATCTGGACTGGGGGATGGTCGGTAACAGTCAGGCTGGCCAGGGATGGAAATGTTGTCCGTCACCTGCCCTCCTCGGCTTTCATAGGGAGGGATAGGATGACCGTCTTCTACCCTGGTCAGCCGAAGCTGTGCCACCGCTGTGGAGAGAGGGGGCACCTTAGCTCCTCCTGTTCGGCCTTGATATCTATCCCTGTTAAGTCGGATTTACCCCCCCCACCAGGAGTGGTAGCGGGTACTAAAAAGGTCGCTTCAAAGAAAAAAACAAGGGATGAGGGCATCTCTGAGGCTGACCTCAAGTACCTGGAGGAGAGAAGGAAGGTTGGGCGGCGGAAGAAGCAGGCGGTGAGGACGGAACGGGGGCGGGAAGCTCTGGTGCCTGTCTCCACCCGTCGTAGGTCCACTAGGTGGGACATTTCCTCATCTGGCGCTTCTTCAGAGCTGAGCTCTGATTCAGAGATGGAGTTGGAGGCGGCCTCAAGAAAGAGGGAGGCTTCTGGTGATGAGCAGCAGAGGGGAGCTAAGAAGCAATCCACCCAATAACCCAAATGGCGGTTCCCCCTCTGTTAAAAGTGGCGACAATAAATGTCGCCAGCATTAAGTCAGTGAGAGCTCGTTCTATGGCCTTCTTTTTGTTCAGCCAATTAGATGCTGAAATTTTATTTTTGCAAGAGACTAGGCTCACCTCCTTGACAGATATTCATATGGCCAAGAGAGAGTGGAGGTATGGTCCATCTTACTGGTCTCTTGCGGCCGAGCCTTACGGCGGTGTGGCGGTGTTGTTTAAAACCGGCATGGTAACTGTCCGGCGGGTTATTGAGGTGGAGATTGGGAGATGTATGGTCTTAGACGTCCTTGTGGGAGGGCAGGACCTGCGCCTAATAATATCTATGGGCCGCACACAAAGTGAGCGTAACATCTGGACTGGGGGATGGTCGGTAACAGTCAGGCTGGCCAGGGATGGAAATGTTGTCCGTCACCTGCCCTCCTCGGCTTTCATAGGGAGGGATAGGATGACCGTCTTCTACCCTGGTCAGCCGAAGCTGTGCCACCGCTGTGGAGAGAGGGGGCACCTTAGCTCCTCCTGTTCGGCCTTGATATCTATCCCTGTTAAGTCGGATTTACCCCCCCCACCAGGAGTGGTAGCGGGTACTAAAAAGGTCGCTTCAAAGAAAAAAACAAGGGATGAGGGCATCTCTGAGGCTGACCTCAAGTACCTGGAGAGAAGGAAGGTTGGGCGGCGGAAGAAGCAGGCGGTGAGGACGGAACGGGGGCGGGAAGCTCTGGTGCCTGTCTCCACCCGTCGTAGGTCCACTAGGTGGGACATTTCCTCATCTGGCGCTTCTTCAGAGCTGAGCTCTGATTCAGAGATGGAGTTGGAGGCGGCCTCAAGAAAGAGGGAGGCTTCTGGTGATGTGGCGGTGTGGCGGTGTTGTTTAAAACCGGCATGGTAACTGTCCGGCGGGTTATTGAGGTGGAGATTGGGAGATGTATGGTCTTAGACGTCCTTGTGGGAGGGCAGGACCTGCGCCTAATTAATATCTATGGGCCGCACACAAAGTGGGACAGGAAATGCCTTTTTACAAGGATCAAGCCATTTCTTTTTACATCCCGGCAAGTGGTCTTTGGAGGTGACTTTAATACAGTAACTAGGCCCAAGGACAGGAAGGCCTTCAAGGACAGGCTGGGATATGATAGCGTTTTTTTAAATAGTATGGTTAGGGATGCTGGTCTTGTGGATGTGCACATTGCGCACCTCCCGGATGACACCGGGTTCAACTTTCATCGTGGTAATAGTCAGAGTAGGATAGACAGGTTTTTTTTGAAGGAGGCCTCTGCTTTCTCACCCCCAGTGGTGCAGGCAGTAGAGTTCTCTGATCACTGTATGCTATCTGTGGCCCTGAATGCTTCAGACGCCCCTCAGAGGGGAAAGGGCATCTGGAGATTGAATTCGACTCTACTCAAGGAAGAACATGTTAGACAATCCTTTGAGGAATTCTTTCAGGCACAGGTGACCCTCCTGGACTTTTGTAGCAGCAAGGCTGAGTGGTGGGAGCTGACCAAAAAGAAGATCGCTGGATTCTTCAGAGGCCTAGCCAATAGAACACAGTTTAATAAATACATGACCTACCAACGTTTGCGGAGGAAGCTGGATATTCTTGTCTCGAGAGGAGGAGATCCTGGGGCAATCTCCGAAGTGAAACTCCTTCTCAGGAAGTGTCAATATGACCGGCATGCCTCTTTGGTTCTGGAGAGGGACTATGGGAAGTACCACTCGCCTGACCCTTACCAGAACTGCAAACAAGGTGTAGCTGTTAAAGCGGTCGTTGGCCTTAAGGACAGTACAGGTTCCGTGACAAAGTCCAGGTCAGGGATTCTGGAGGTCGTGAGGTCCTTTTATGCCGACCTTCTTGGAAGGAAAGAGCTTGACCGTGACAAGATGGAAAGCTTTTTGGACTCTACTCCAGGTCTAAATGGTGGAGATGTTCCATTGATGAATTTGACAGAGGAGATCACAGTTGAAGAGGTGATGAGGGCAATTGAACAGCTTGCCATCAAAAAGTCACCCGGACCGGATGGCTTGACGGCTGAGTTTTACAAAGCCTTTAAGTCTATTCTGGCCCCACATTTGGTAGAGGTTTTTAACAGTTGTCTTGCTGAGGGGGTGCTTTCCCCTTCCATGAGGCACTCGGCTGTGATTCTTCTGTCAAAGGGTAAAGATCCTTCGATGATTGAGAATTGGCGCCCCATCAGCCTTCTTAATGTCGATAGAAAGATACTGGCGAAGATATTTTTCTGGCGCCTGTCGTCAGTAGCAGAGTCTTTGCTTTCTCGCCATCAGCACTGTTCTGTCCAGGGTAGGAGCACCTTCACAGCGGTGTTAGCTGTCCGGGAGGCCTTGGAGCGGTGCAGGGCTGCAGGCTGGGGAAAGTACTTGCTGACATTGGATCAGGCAAAGGCTTTTGATCGTGTTAACCATGAGTACCTGTGGTTGCTCCTTAGTAAGTACGGTCTGCCGGGTGGTTTTGTTGATTGGCTGAAAGTCTTGTATAAGGGGGCAGAAAGCTTCCCTCTTGTTAATGGTTGGGTTGGGCAGTCCTTTGAGGTTGGCTCCGGGGTGCGCCAGGGCTGTCCCCTGAGTCCCCTGCTCTATGTGTTTGCAAACGACCCCTTCATCAGGAGGCTAGAGAGCGGCATGTTGTGTGGGGTACCAGTGGGTCTCCCGGGTGAGCCGCCATTGAGGGTTGTTGCTTATGCGGACGATGTATCGGTGATTGTCACTGGGACGGATGAGGCGGAGGAGGTGGTCTCTCTGACATCACGGTATTCTGAAGCATCAGGCTCCAAGATCAATCAGGAAAAGAGCGAAGTTTTCTGGATGGGAAAGGAAGGTGAGGGGTTTGATCTCCCGGACACCTTTCCAGTGCCCCGGGAAAGAATTAAGATACTAGGCATTGAATTTGGTCCCGGCGATTATGGCCTCAAAAACTGGGAAGGCAGACTGGAAATTGCCAATGCTAAGGTGGTTAACTGGAAGAGATGGAAGTTATCTATGAGGGAAAGGGTTGATCTGATTAAGACCTACCTGATTCCGATCTTCTTGTATGTCAGCTTTGTCTGCATCTTGCCAGTGTCTCTCTATGCTAGGATCAGTAGTGTGTTCTTCCAGATGCTGTGGGGGAACAGACTGAACCCCATCAAGAGGAATGTCACCTACCTATCCAGGAGGGAGGGTGGCTTAGGTATGGTCAACCCAATTCTTTTCTTTTCACTGCTATTTCTCAAGTTTAACATTGGTAGTATGCTTGCAGTGGAACCTCCTGGATGGGCAGGCATATTTAGATCTTGGTTTAGTCCTTTTCTGCGACTTTGGGAAGAAGGTGGCCAAGTGAAGAATCGCAGGGGTCATCGTGGTCAGCTACCAGCCTATGTAGCTCCGTGCCTGAAGTTACTGCGGCAGTGGCGATTGTCGGCTGAAGATCTCAGATCGGTTCCGAGGAAAGACCTTATGAGTCGAGTCTTGAGCGAAGTCTTTCATGACCCACTGGCCTTAAGGGATTGCCCAGGCCCAGTTTTGAGGGTGGGGTTGAGACTGATTAATTTGGATAGAATACCTCCTAAATTTAGGGATCTGGCCTGGTTGTGCTTCCATGGGAGGCTCTATGTTCGGGGCAATTTGAAATTCCGCAGTGGGGTGGATCGTAGCTGTCCTCGGGAGGAGTGTGCAGGTGAGGAGGAGACTATGGACCATTTTCTGCTTCGTTGCCCTTTTAACATAGAAGTGTACAAACAGGTGGGGCGGGCGCTCGGTGTTCCTTTCCTCTCCAGGCTGGGTTATGCCGAGTGGGTGTACGGAGCATTCAGTACCGGTGGAGGTTTTTGTTTGGATACACTTTTTTTAGTTAGCCTAGTGGTCCGTTATTTCACCTGGAACGCACGGTGTCAGGTCAGCATTCGGCAAAAAATCCTTCCTGTTGAGGTGGTGGTGTATGACATTGTGCATGAGGTGGGGAAGATTCGGGGGCTTGAGAGAGACAAGCGGGGTCAGGGGGCTTGGCTGAAGGCGTGGAGGGGTTTCAAGCCTCCCTGACTGCCAGGAGTCTCTTTCCCGGGTGTGGCTGTCTGTCTCTTATCACCCTAGATTATTATTTTTGATACATTTTTGATAAATGGCTGCGTACATAGGTGACGGGTTGTGCCTCTTAGGCCCTCTCTGCTGCATTGTGTAAATAGTTTTGTAGTAATGTTTTGGTAGTGGTGTATAGTGTATATATTGTATATATTCTGAACCTGGATGTGTATTCCTTGGATTTATGTTTGAAGTGTTGTACTATAGTTTTGTTTTTTACTTTTGTATAAAATTTGGTTGCTTGATTCTTTTCAATAAAAGATCAATAGTGCCCCACCCACCATTGGAGCACAGGTGTGTGAGGAGGAAGGTGTGTCTGAAGCTGCTGTGTGAGAAGGGAGTTGCCTGGAAATCTCTCCCAGCTCTCCTGGCCCCTTTCTGGGGAAGCCATGGAGGGCAGCGGGGCCTCCCCTGCTGGAGGCTCTCAGCCATCTCCTGGGCCATCTGCTGGCATGTCTGCCCCTCTATAAGCCTCAGCTGGTGATCTCTCTGCCCCTGGTGTGGATGAAGGATCGGAGGCCATTCGGGAGCGAGTGGTGGCCGGCATAAAAGTCCTAAACCGGGAGAGGGATAAGCTGTACAAGCTACGTGCGGAGCTGAAGCGCCTGAGAAGGCAACGTGAAGGCTTACATAGTCTGAAACGCGGATCCATGGATCCAGAGATCCAATTGGCCAAGGTCCGTGTGGACCATCAAGAGACCATCGTGGCCATAATGGAAGGAAGGGATGGCCCTTTCAAGGAAAAGTTCTCCAACGAAAGGAGGTTTGCAAAGGTGACAAAGATGGAGGTGGAGGAGGAGGAGACCCCCAGTTCTGACCCCCTGCCCCCCCAGGGAGAGGTAAGCACCCCAATGCCTTCCCAGGACTCAGGAGGCATGCTGAGGGTGATCCAGGTAATGGAGTCTCCTGTGCGGGGGGATCAGATGGTTTTCAATGATGAAGACATAACAGATAATGTGCCTGATAAGGTAAAGCCAGCTAAACCCCATGTTGTGGACAGAACTGTGTTTGTACCATCTAGCACCATGCCTGATAATGTGCATAATAATTTGAGATTTTCCTAGCTTGTGACGGAAAATATTGATTATATGAAGACAGGAGGCGAGTATCTTATGCATTATCTTTCCTTTAATAATGCTCACAGCAGAAAGTGTATCTAAAACATTCAGTGTAAAAAACTTAAAACAACCACCACCCCCAGCAGTCCATATAGTCACTAACCACGCCCCAACGGGGGACTCCATAAAGGGGGACTGCTTGTGGTGGATCCTCCTCTTTCTTGATGCGACGCTTACAGGATAGAACGGCATCGGAGGAGAAACAAAAATGTAACCTTGAAGTCTAGACCGGCCGGTCGACGACGGGCGTCTTCTGTGGAGAAGAGACGACTTTTCACCATGACCCAACAGAGGTCCGGGAACGAACGATCCCAACGGGGAAACTAAACCTGGATGTGTTTCATCCAACGGACGGGATTCCGTCATCCTTCAAACTGGATAATCCGTCTGTCGAACGCAGTTTGTCGGTCAATAGCCTGTGAAGGAGAGAAAACAACCGTAATAGGGAGGGTAGGGAGGGAAGATACTCGCCTCCTGTCTTCATAAAATCAATATTTTCCGTCACAAGCTAGGAAAATCTCAAATTATATATCAGACAGGAGGCTCATATCTTATGCAAGTTCAAAGCTAATGTAGCAATCACAAACTTAACACATAGAAAACATAAGATATTCATTAAGAAAGAACTGATCTGGAGATGTGATCTGTAGGTCTGAAGTAAAATTGGCGGAACGTGGTCTCCGAGGACCAGTCCGCTGCTCTCAATAAATCGTAAAGAGAGCCTCCTGAGACGAGCACCTTTGTGGCCATGGCACCCCTGGTGGAGTGGGCCCCGAAAAGTGTGACGTCTATCCCCGCCATGTCCATGGCGGTCCTAACCCAACGCGCCAGAGAGGCGGGGGAGACTGGAAAATGGGGTTTTACATAAGACAGAAGAAGCTGGGAAGAGCCCGCGGAACGCAGAGCAGAGGTCTGGGATTCGTACGTCTGAAGACAGCGTACGACACAAAGGAACGGATGGTCCGGAAAAGATGGGTAAAAGACCGAGGAAATGCCGGTTTTTGTCCTGCGTACAATGGAGAATTCAACTCCCTGTGGGGAAAACTGTCGTCTGGAAATGTCCAGGGCTCTGACATCAGACACTCTCTTGACAGAGAGGAGACAGAGAAGGACCGTCAGTTTTATGGATAAAAGTTTAAGTGAAAGGTTAGTGTTGTCCCCCCAACTGGCGAACATATCCAGCACCTTGGAAACATCCCAGGTCGCTTGGTATCTAGGCCTGGGGGGACGTTGGAATTTTGCACCTCTCAAAAGACGACATACTAAAGGGTGTCTGCCAATGGGTAAAGAATCAACAGGCTGGTGATATGCTGAAATGGCTGAACGGTAGATATTAATGGAGCTATACGAGCTACCGGAATCGAAGGAATCGGCTAGATAATTGACCACTAGGGGTACAGGGGCTTGCACGGGATCAACTTGCCGTTGATCACACCAACGAACCCAACGTCTCCAGGCTGATTGATATGCCGATCTAGTCCCGGGGGCCCAGGCCAGGGCGAGGAGGTTTCGAGCTGACTCTGAAAGAATTCTATCAGGGGTAGGGATCCCGATACTAACCACGCGAGAAGTGGGAAATTGCCCTCTAGAACTAGGAGATGGGGTTCCCCGTTCGGGTTGGTGAGGAGGTGAGAGTATTGTGGGAGGTGTCTGGGAGAGTCCACCGACATTGCTAATAGCAGAGGGAACCAAGGTTGGGTCGGCCACCATGGTGTGATCAGTACCACCGTTGCTCCCAGATTGGTTATCCGAAGGAGAAGTCTGGATAGTATCTGGAAGGGGGGAAAAGCGTAGTGCGTCCCCTCCGGCCAAGGTTGGCGAAGAGCGTCTACTGCATAAGCCTCTGGATCTGGCCTCTAGCTGAAGAAGCGGGGTAACTGGCGATTGAGCCGAGAGGCAAATAGATCGAAGGATAGCGGACCCCAAAGCCTCTGCAAAAGGAGAAAGATTGGTCGATCTAGTCTCCAATCGCTGGAATCTCGAAGATATCGAGAGTTCCAGTCGGCCACGGAGTTGAGGACTCCCGGGATGTACTCCGCTATAGGCGTGATGTTGTGGGACAGACAAAAGTGCCAGAAGTCCTTGGCGATATAAGCCAAAGTTTTGGATCTGGTGCCCCCCAGGCGGTTGACATATTGCACCGCCGCCACATTGTCCATGCGAAAGAGAATACAGCATGCTGGAGAATGAGGCATGAAGCTCCTGACAGCGAACAGGGCTGCCAATAGTTCCAGTGCATTGATGTGCAGGGAGGATTCTGTTCGGGACCAAGTCCCCCCTGTGGAGGCTACGCCGCACCGTGCGCCCCAGCCCAGTCGACTGGCGTCCGACTCTATGACAACGTCTGGGCTGGGATTGAATATAGTTCTGCCGTTCCACTCGACGGCATGGTGTAGCCACCATTTCAGTTCCTCTGTGGTCTCCTGACATAGGGGAATCTCGTCTGAATATCCGAGGCCTTGCCTCAGATGCATAATCTTGAGCCTCTGAAGGGCCCTGTAATGCAAAGGGGCCGGGAATATGGCTTGGATAGAGGCAGCCAGCAAGCCTACCAGTCGGGCCAGAGTGCGTAGTGAGAGATATCTCTTGCGAAGTGCAGAGCGAATCTCCTTGCGAATAAGTGTAAGTTTGGGTTTGGGGAGGCTGAGGGTAGATTGGACGGTGTCCACTGTGAAACCTAAGAATTTCATCTGACGGGATGGGGTTAAGACCGACTTTTCGCGGTTGATTACGAATCCCAGATTTTGTATAAGGGACATGGCCCATGACATGTGTAACAGGGCTTGGGGCTTTGAGTATGCCATGATGAGAATGTCGTCCAGATAAATAATCAGACGCACCCCTCTGCTCCTTAGAGCTGCCACTACGGGTTTCATGATCTTGGTGAAACACCATGGGGCGGATGATAGGCCGAAGGGGAGGCAAGTAAACTGCCACATCTTGCCTTTCCATGGGAAACGCAGCAGATGCTGAGAGTCCGGGTGTATGGGTACCGTCAGGTAAGCGTCCTTGAGATCTACTTTCACGAGCCAGTCTCTGGGTTGGAGAAGGTCTCGTAGGAAGTGAATTCCTTCCATTTTGAAGTGGCGATACTGGACGTGTTGATTCAGGCCCCTGAGGTTGATAACCGGGCGGTAGCCCCCCCCTTTTTTGCGAACCAGGAAAAGGTTGCTTATGAAACCTGGGGAAGAAGGGTCTACTTCCACGATGGCCTGTTTGGTAAGCAGGTCTCTCACCTCCCTGTCTATGAGAAGGCAGCTTCGTTTTGCAAATCGAATGGGAGGGGGAATTATATTGAGTAGAGGAGGAAAAAGTATGTCTATCGCGAACCCCTCTACGGAATTTAAGATCCACGCGTCTGCCGTAATCGCAGACCAGGCGTGGGTAAAATGTCTCAGACGACCCCCCACTGGGATGAGATCGAGTGTGCGCCAGGGTCTGCCTCTGGGGGGAAAAAACGGTGCTGGCTGAGCCACCGGAGTGGAGTAGTTTGGAGCCTGGTACTGATATTGGGTAGAGTTCCTACCTTGTGGCCTGTAAAAATTTGCGCGGCCGGCAGAACGGCCTCTACTTCTGCCGGCCCTGTTGAAAACCTTATTGGTTCCGGTACGTCTCAGAGAATTCTGAGCTTTGTCAAGGCTGGAAAACAGGCCAACAAATTTGTTTATGTCCTTAATGACCGAATCCCCAAATAGCATGCCCTCGGCCGATGGGCCGGGTTCAGTCTCAGCCAGGTGTGAGAGTTGGGGATCCAGGCGCATGAGAATGGACCTGCGCCGTTCTACGGAACATGCCGTGTTGGCAGTGCCCGCTAGGCATAGGGCTCTTTGTGCCCAACCTCTCAGTTGTGGTAAGTCAACTGCTTGTCCCGAAGTTGCTGCTTGTTCGGACAAATTTAAGATTTTGGTCAGTGGACCGATAAGATCTAAAACTCGGTCTTGTATTGACCGGAAGGACCTCTCAATGCCCTTTTTCTGAAATTTACCTGTTTTAATTAGGTACTTAGTGAGGACCGGGTCTACCTCCGGGGTAGCCACCACTTTCTTGGGCAATGAGGGTCTAGGGCATTCGGCTCTCAGCTTGTTACGGGCCGTTCTGTCCAGGGACTTCCTGGCCCAAAGCTCTACATATTGTGCCACATGTGGCAGGGGTGTCCACTCTCCGGAACGCGGGTGAGTAATCGCGTCCGGGTGGAAAAATGGTTCCCCTAGAGCGTCCAATAGGACATCGTCCTGCGTGGCAGGATTGGCGACTGTGTCGGTCGTCATGGCCCCAGCATCCTGATTGATAGATTCAGAATCTGATAGTTCTGATCCCTCAGAAAAGTCAGCCGATTCCTCAGCAGAGGAATCTTCGTACGAATCCGGCTTGGCTCTTCTAGGAATTCTATACCCCTTTTGGTGAGTCTCCCTGGGGTCCAGGGGTCGAGCAGATTCAGGTAATTGCTGGGGATGGTAGCCCGTGTTAGGGGCTGCCTGTTGCACATTATTTTCTTCCCCTGCCGGGGAGTCAATTACCACCAGGGTGTGTTTTCTTTTATGCGGTACTTTACCCTTTTTTAAAGGTGGTTCGCCGCTCTGCGGCGGTGGTGGGTGTACCACAGTGGGTTGTAAAGCCCAAGCGGGTGAGGCCGTGGAGGCCAGGGCCGCTTGAATGGACATTTGTATAATGTCCTGCAACTGTGTGGCACTCAACGTGTGTGAAGCAGCAGCAGGAGAGGAATCGCCATTGAGGGGATTGGTCTCAGACATGTCCACTATGATCTATACTGCAGGTATATTAAATGCACAGGCAGATCTTAAATAGTACAGGCAGGCACTAAAGCAGGGTTATGAAAAGTAGCTGTAAGCTATCTAATATTTGGACCTGTGGTGTATGTCACAGGCCGGAATTGATCAGAAAGTGCCAGCTAGGTATTAATCGTTCTTATATAAATCGTTTGCTATATAAGCGTTTGTTATATAAATCATTTGTATATAAAAAACTATCTGAACTTAACAGTCCCAGGTTCCAACTATCCTCCCCTCCGTCGGCGCCGAATGGCGACAGAGGGGAAGGGAACCTGGACTCCCCCAGCGGCCCGGGAACGAAGTCTCGCGAGACTACGGCCGCTGGGCGCTGATTGGACGAGCGAATGGAGAAGAAGCTCCGCCCCCCCGAACGCGCGCTCTACGCGGCAGTGAGTGAGGGAGACGTGCTTTCCCTCAGTATGGCGGTGACAAGCACCGGTGCGCGCTGGGAAGACAGCGGAGGGGCTGAGGTGATGTGAAAGGGGAGAGGGTCTCGAGCGCCAGGGAAAACTGCGCGATAGGAACGGGTAGACAAGGAAAGTCCTGTCAGAAACCGGAAAAATTTGGAACAAGGGATGGCAATCCACAATATGCTATTAAATTAATATATAAATAAAAATATAAATAAAAATAGCATATCAGTAAAAAGGGAACAATAGTGAGAATAAGCCAGGGAAAGAAAACAGGAGTGGAAAAACTCTGTATATCCCTAGCCAACACCAATATATATATATATTTACTGATGACAATATCTAATGGAGTACTTATCTGATCCTGTGAGCAGAAAGAAAGAGGAGGATCCACCACAAGCAGTCCCCCTTTATGGAGTCCCCCGTTGGGGCGTGGTTAGTGACTATATGGACTGCTGGGGGTGGTGGTTGTTTTAAGTTTTTTACACTGAATGTTTTAGATACACTTTCTGCTGTGAGCATTATTAAAGGAAAGATAATGCATAAGATATGAGCCTCCTGTCTGATATATAATCACACTGTATGCAGTAATTATGTGCCTGCTGAGGCTGCAATGCAGCAAGAGAGCCATTTAAAAAATGACATTTCTGTGAAGGAACTGCAAGTCCCAGCAGAACCCATTATCCCTCCTGATGCTGAGACCAGAGCTGATTGCCCCACTGCTGCTCAGGACTCCACAGCGCAGCATCAGGCGACAGCTGGTACTGCAGCAGCAACAGTGACTGTTCCTGATGGGAATGTGTGTGTGGCTGATAAAAATCATCCCAGTTCAGATGTGATGGACAATGGTCCCAGTACAGGTGTGATGGACAATGGTCCCAGTTCAGGTGGGATGGACAATGGTCCCAGTTCAGGTGGGATGGACAATGGTCCCAGTTCAGGTGGGATGGACAATACTAACTCTGTTCATGCAGATAAAGTGACTTCAGTGTGGGGTCTTGGCCCCAATAAACCCACTTTCGCTCAAGTGGTACGCTCTGCCCCTGGTAGCTCCGCCCCCAAGCAGGGTTTTCCCCTGCGAGCTACCACCTCGAGCTCCCCAGGATCTGGTCTTCGGTCTCTGGCTTCGGCTGGGGGTCCAAGACGCAATGTAGTCATCCTCAAATGGGAAGGTGGTGCAGTCCCCCCTGCAAGGCGTGCAGTGGTGGATTTAATCCTGGAAATGGGTTTTGGGGTAAATGACTTGTATGCTTTTATTCATGTGTCAGGGACGCGGGAGTATACAGTCAGTTTCACCAAGCCAGAGGGTCTTGACCTGTTCTGGGAGCGATATGAGGCCCGGTGCAGGTCAAGACCCGAATGGGAAAGTCTGGCCCCAGTTGCGATTTCGCAGAGATCAACTGTAAAGAAGATCACTATTATCCTCACCAATGAGAGCGTCCCTGCCAGGGATCTGGAGGTCTGGTTGAGGAACTACGGGGAGGTTTTGACCAAACCCAGTAAAATATTAGATGAGCGTAACATCTGGACTGGGGGATGGTCGGTAACAGTCAGGCTGGCCAGGGATGGAAATGTTGTCCGTCACCTGCCCTCCTCGGCTTTCATAGGGAGGGATAGGATGACCGTCTTCTACCCTGGTCAGCCGAAGCTGTGCCACCGCTGTGGAGAGAGGGTGCACCTTAGCTCCTCCTGTTCAGCCTTGATATGCTCAGTGTGTCGGGGTCAGGGTCATATGGCCAAGGACTGCACCCAGAAGATCAGGTGCAACCTGTGCCTGCGACTTGGCCACCCTTATAGCAGATGCCCTGAGGCCTGGCACAATATGGAGAAGGAGGTAGTGGATGAGATGTCAAGGCTGGACAGGATGGAGGGGGAGGCCCCTGGTGTACCATCCTCCGCTGCGGTGACCGACCCCCCTGGTCCTGCTCAGGATCCCTCCCCAGTTCCCTCCCCAGTTCCTGTGACCACCCCTCCTGTGTCTGTAAGTACTCCTTCTGTATCTGTCTCTGTGTCCCCCCAGCCTACTGTACCCACTCCTCTTGTGTCAGAACCTTCCAAGTCTGTGCCCCCTGAGTCAGTTACCCCCCGGGAGTCTATCCCTCCTAAGTCGGATTTACCCCCCCCACCAGGAGTGGTAGCGGGTACTAAAAAGGTCGCTTCAAAGAAAAAAACAAGAGATGAGGGCATCTCTGAGGCTGACCTGCGGTACCTGGAGGAGAGAAGGAAGGTTGGGAGGCGGAAGAAGCAGGCGGTGAGGACGGAACGGGGACGGGAAGCTCCGATGCCTGTCTCCACCCGTCGTAGGTCCGCTAGGTGGGACATTTCCTCATCTGGCGCTTCTTCAGAGCTAAGCTCTGATTCAGAGATGGAGTTGGAGGCGGCCTCAAGAAAGAGGGAGGCTTCTGGTGATGAGCAGCAGAGGGGAGCTAGGAAGCAATCCACCCAATAACCCAAATGGCGGTTCCCCCTCCGTTAAAAGTGGCGACAATAAATGTCGCCAGCATTAAGTCAGTGAGAGCTCGTTCTATGGCCTTCTTTTTGTTCAGCCAATTAGATGCTGAAATTTTATTTTTGCAAGAGACTAGGCTCACCTCCTTGGCAGATATTCATATGGCCAAGAGAGAGTGGAGGTGTGGTCCATCTTACTGGTCTCTTGCGGCCGAGCCTTACGGCGGTGTGGCGGTGTTGTTTAAAACCGGCATGGTAACTGTCCGGCGGGTTATTGAGGTGGAGATTGGGAGATGTATGGTCTTAGACGTCCTTGTGGGAGGGCAGGACCTGCGCCTAATTAATATCTATGGGCCGCACACAAAGTGGGACAGGAAATGCCTTTTTACAAGGATCAAGCCATTTCTTTTTACATCCCGGCAAGTGGTCTTTGGAGGTGACTTTAATACAGTAATTAGGCCCAAGGACAGGCTGGGATATGATAGCGTTTTTTTAAATAACAAGATGCTGGTCTTGTGGATGTGCACATTGCGCACCTCCCGGATGACACCGGGTTCACCTTTCATCGTGGTAATAGTCAGAGTAGGATAGACAGGTTTTTTTTGAAGGAGGCCTCTGCTTTCTCACCCCCAGTGGTGCAGGCAGTAGAGTTCTCTGATCACTGTATGCTATCTGTGGCCCTGAATGCTTCAGACGCCCCTCAGAGAGGAAAGGGCATCTGGAGATTGAATTCGACTCTACTCAAGGAAGAACATGTTAGACAATCCTTTGAGGAATTCTTTCAGGCACAGGTGACCCTCCTGGACTTTTGTAGCAGCAAGGCTGAGTGGTGGGAGCTGACCAAAAAGAGGATCGCTGGATTCTTCAGGGGCCTAGCCAATAGAACACAGTTTAATAAATACATGACCTACCAACGTTTGCGGAGGAAGCTGGATATTCTTGTCTCGAGAGGAGGAGATCCTGGGGCAATCTCTGAAGTGAAACTCCTTTCTTAGGAAGTGTCAATATGACCGGCATGCCTCTTTGGTTCTGGAGAGGGACTATGGGAAGTACCACTCGCCTGACCCTTACCAGAACTGCAAACAAGGTGTAGCTGTTAAAGCGGTCGTTGGCCTTAAGGACAGTACAGGTTCCGTGACAAAGTCCAGGTCAGGGATTCTGGAGGTCGTGAGGTCCTTTTATGCCGACCTTCTTGGAAGGAAAGAGCTTGACCGTGACAAGATGGAAAGCTTTTTGGACTCTACTCCAGGTCTAAATGGTGGAGATGTTCCATTGATGAATTTGACAGAGGAGATCACAGTTGAAGAGGTGATGAGGGCAATTGAACAGCTTGCCATCAAAAAGTCACCCGGACCGGATGGCTTGACGGCTGAGTTCTACAAAGCCTTTAAGTCTATTCTGGCCCCACATTTGGTAGAGGTTTTTAACAGTTGTCTTGCTGAGGGGGTGCTATCCCCTTCCATGAGGCACTCGGCTGTGATTCTTCTGTCAAAGGGTAAAGATCCTTCGATGATTGAGAATTGGCGCCCCATCAGCCTTCTTAATGTCGATAGAAAGATACTGGCGAAGATATTTTTCTGGCGCCTGTCGTCAGTAGCAGAGTCTTTGCTTTCTCGCCATCAGCACTGTTCGGTCCAGGGTAGGAGCACCTTCACAGCGGTGTTAGCTGTCCGGGAGGCCTTGGAGCGGTGCAGGGCTGCAGGCTGGGGAAAGTACTTGCTGACATTGGATCAGGCAAAGGCTTTTGATCGTGTTAACCATGAGTACCTGTGGTTGCTCCTTAGTAAGTACGGTCTGCCGGGTGGTTTTGTTGATTGGCTGAAAGTCTTGTATAAGGGGGCAGAAAGCTTCCCTCTTGTTAATGGTTGGGTTGGGCAGTCCTTTAAGGTTGGCTCCGGGGTGCGCCAGGGTTGTCCCCTGAGTCCCCTGCTCTATGTGTTTGCAATCGACCCCTTCATCAGGAGGCTAGAGAGCGGCATGTTGTGTGGGGTACCAGTGGGTCTCCCGGGTGAGCCGCCATTGAGGGTTGTTGCTTATGCGGACGATGTATCGGTGATTGTCACTGGGACGGATGAGGCGGAGGAGGTGGTCTCTCTGACATCACGGTATTCTGAAGCATCAGGCTCCAAGATCAATCAGGAAAAGAGCGAAGTTTTCTGGATGGGAAAGGAAGGTGAGGGGTTTGATCTCCCGGACACCTTTCCAGTGCCCCGGGAAAGAATTAAGATACTAGGCATTGAATTTGGACCCGGCGATTATGGCCTCAAAAACTGGGAAGGCAGACTGGAAATTGCCAATGCTAAGGTGGTCAACTGGAAGAGATGGAAGTTATCTATGAGGGAAAGGGTTGATCTGATTAAGACCTACCTGATTCCGATCTTCTTGTATGTCAGCTTTGTCTGCATCTTGCCAGTGTCTCTCTATGCTAGGGTCAGTAGTGTGTTCTTCCAGATGCTGTGGGGGAACAGACTGAACCCCATCAAGAGGAATGTCACCTACCTATCCAGGAGGGAGGGTGGCTTAGGTATGGTCAACCCAGTTCTTTTCTTTTCACTGCTTTTTCTCAAGTTTAACATTGGTAGTATGCTTGCAGTGGAACCTCCTGGATGGGCAGGCATATTTAGATCTTGGTTTAGTCCTTTTCTGCGACTTTGGGAAGAAGGTGGCCAAGTGAAGAATCGCAGGGGTCATCGTGGTCAGCTACCAGCCTATGTAGCTCCGTGCCTGAAGTTACTGCGGCAGTGGCGATTGTCGGCTGAAGATCTCAGATCGGTTCCGAGGAAAGACCTTATGAGTCGAGTCTTGAGCGAAGTCTTTCATGACCCACTGGCCTTAAGGGATTGCCCAGGCCCAGTTTTGAGGGCGGGGTTGAGACTTATTAATTTGGATAGAATACCTCCTAAATTTAGGGATCTGGCCTGGTTGTGCTTCCATGGGAGGCTCTATGTTCGGGGGAATTTGAAATTCCGCAGTGGGGTGGATCGTAGCTGTCCTCGGGAGGAGTGTGCAGGTGAGGAGGAGACTATGGACCATTTTCTGCTTCGTTGCCCTTTTAACATAGAAGTGTACAAACAGGTGGGGCGGGCGCTCGGTGTTCCTTTCCTCTCCAGGCTGGGTTATGCCGAGTGGGTGTACGGAGCATTCAGTACCGGTGGAGGTTTTTGTTTGGATACACTTTTTTTAGTTAGTCTAGTGGTCCGTTATTTCACCTGGAACGCACGGTGTCAGGTCAGCATTCGGCAAAAAATCCTTCCTGTTGAGGTGGTGGTGTATGACATTGTGCATGAGGTGGGGAAGATTCGGGGGCTTGAGAGAGACAAGCGGGGTCAGGGGGCTTGGCTGAAGGCGTGGAGGGGTTTCAAGCCTCCCTGACTGCCAGGAGTCTCTTTCCCGGGTGTGGCTGTCTGACTCTTATCACCCTAGATTATTATTTTTGATACATTTTTGATAAATGGCTGCGTACATAGGTGACGGGTTGTGCCTCTTAGGCCCTCTCTGCTGCTTTGTGTAAATAGTTTTGTAGTAATGTTTTGGTGGTGGTGTATAGTGTATATATTGTATATATTCTGAACCTGGATGTGTATTCCTTGGATTTATGTTTGAAGTTTTGTACTATAGTTATGTTTTTTACTTTTGTATAAAATTGGTTGCTTGATTCTTTTCAATAAAAGATCAATAGTGTCCCACCATTGGTGTCAGAGGGAGGAATAGTGCCCCATCATTGGTGTCAGTGGGAAGAATAGTGTCTCATCATTGGTGTCAGTGGGAAGAATAGTGTCTCATCATTGGTGTCAGTGGGAGGAAATAGTGCCCCATCATTGGTGTCAGTGGGAAGAATAGTGTCCCATCATTGGTGTCAGTGGGAGGAATAGTGCCCCGTCATTGGTGTCAGTGGGAGGAATAGTGTCCCATCATTGGTCTCAGTGGGAGGAATAGTGCCCCATCATTGGTGTCAGTGGGAAGAATAGTGTCCCATCATTGGTGTCAGTGGGAGGAATAATGTCCCCATCATTGGTGTCAGTGGGAGGAATAATGTCCCCATCATTGGTGTCAGTGGGAAGAATAGTTCCCAGGCCACAGTTTGGAGACCACTGAACTATTAGGTAGAGAGAAGGGGGTGGGGCTTTCTGCAGATCACTATGGTAACCAGGGGAATCAACCATGCTGTCTCCGGTGTAATGATGGGCTCTCATCCCTTCCAGAGAATAATCTGGAACTATTCTGTTTTGGGTGGGAGGATCCTTTACAGATTTTCCTTTTTACTTGTGACTCCGCTGGAGGATTTCCTCTCACTTCCTGTCCTGGTGACACCCCATGACTCCAGAAAGCTCAACCTTCGCCTTGCCCCATTCAGAACAGCAGCGGTTCTGGCTGTAGAATGGAGAGGGATATGGAGGCTGTCATTGCTCATTCTGAAAATGCCAGGTGCCTGGCTGCCATGCCAGTCTGGTCCCACCCCCTCCCCCATGTACATCTGAAGCTGTGCCGTCACTGGCTACACGCTGCTCCCAGGCACAGGGGATCAGCCCCCGGGGGCAGCCAGGCACTCAGCATTTTCAGGGTGATCACTGACAGACATCCAGCAAGCACTGTGAGTGGAGCGCCCCTTGTGGTGTCAGGCAGACAGCTGAGAGAACTACAAGTCCCAGCACACCCACACACAGCTCACCTGTCACTGCTGATGTCACATCCATGTGGGACCGCCCCTCTAACCTGGCAGAAGCAGGATCCAGGACTCCTTCGGCTGTCACTCTGTGGCTCCATCCCTGGTCCGCCTCCACCCGTCACAGCGGTTACGTGAACACCGGCCATTCCTGATTACACTACAGAGGAGAGGGGGGGGTGACACTACACAGGAGAGGGGGGTGACACTACACAGGAGAGGGGGGGTGACACTACACAGGAGAGGGGGGGTGACACTACACAGGAGAGGGGGGGTGACACTACACAGGAGAGGGGGGGTGACACTACACAGGAGAGGGGGGGTGACACTACACAGGAGAGGGGGGGTGACACTACAGAGGAGAGAGGGGGGGTGACACTACAGAGGAGAGAGGGGGGGTGACACTACAGAGGAGAGAGGGGGGGTGACACTACAGAGGAGAGAGGGGGGGTGACACTACAGAGGAGAGGGGGGGTGACACTACAGAGGAGAGAGGGGGGGTGACACTACAGAGGAGAGAGGGGGGGTGACACTACAGAGGAGAGAGGGGGGGTGACACTACAGAGGAGAGAGGGGGGTGGCACTACAGAGGAGAGAGAGGGGGTGACACTACAGAGGAGAGAGGGGGGGTGACACAAGAGAGGAGAGGGGGGGTGACACTACAGAGGAGAGGGGGGGGGTGACACTACAGAGGGGAGAGGGGAGGTGACACTACAGAGGAGAGAGGGGGGGTGACACTACAGAGGAGAGAGGGGGGGTGACACTACAGAGGAGAGAGGGGGGGTGACACAAGAGAGGAGAGGGGGGGTGACACTACAGAGGAGAGGGGGGGGTGACACTACAGAGGGGAGAGGGGAGGTGACACTACAGAGGGGAGAGGGGGGGTGACACTACAGAGGAGAGAGGGGGGGTGACACTACAGAGGAGAGAGGGGGGGTGACACTACAGAGGAGAGAGGGGGGGTGACACTACAGAGGAGAGAGGGGGGGTGACACTACAGAGGAGAGAGGGGGGGTGACACTACAGAGGAGAGAGGGGGGGTGACACTACAGAGGAGAGAGGGGGGGTGACACTACAGAGGAGAGAGGGGGGGTGACACTACAGAGGAGAGAGGGGGGGTGACACTACAGAGGAGAGAGGGGGGGTGACACTACAGAGAAGAGAGGGGTGACACAAGAGAGGAGAGAGGGGGGGTGACACAAGAGAGGAGAGTGGGGTTGACACTACAGAGGAGAGAGGGGGTGACACTACAGAGGAGAGAGGGGGGGTGACACTACAGAGGAGAGAGGGGGGGTGACACTACAGAGGAGAGAGGGGGGGTGACACTACAGAGGAGAGAGGGGGGTGACACTACAGAGGAGAGAGGGGGGGTGACACTACAGAGGAGAGAGGGGGGTGACACTACAGAGGAGAGAGGGGGTGACACTACAGAGGAGAGGGGGGGTGACACTACAGAGGAGAGAGGGGGGGTGACACTACAGAGGAGAGAGGGGGGTGACACTACAGAGGAGAGAGGGGGGGTGACACTACAGAGGAGAGGGGGGGTGACACTACAGAGGAGAGGGGGGGTGACACTACAGAGGAGAGAGGGGGGTGACACTACAGAGGAGAGAGGGGGGGTTACACTACAGAGGAGAGGGGGGGTGACACTACAGAGAGAGAGGGGGGTGACACTACAGAGGAGAGAGGGGGGGTGACACTACAGAGGAGAGGGGGGGGTGACACTACAGAGGAGAGAGGGGGGTGACACTACAGAGGAGAGAGGGGGGTGACACTACAGAGGAGAGAGGGGGGGTGACACTACAGAGGAGAGAGGGGGGGTGACACTACAGAGGAGAGAGGGGGGTGACGCTACAGAGGAGAGAGGGGGGTGACGCTACAGAGGAGAAAGGGGGGGTGACGCTACAGAGGAGAGGGGGGGGTGACACTACAGAGGAGAGAGGGGGTGACACTACAGAGGAGAGAGGGGGGGTGACACTACAGAGGAGAGAGGGGGGTGACACTACAGAGGAGAGGGGGGGTGACACTACAGAGGAGAGAGGGGGGGTGACACAAGAGAGGAGGGAGGTAAGCTGACAGAGCAGATGAATAGGACTCACATCGTGAGGCAGGACTCCGGGAGCAAGCAGGCACGATGATTCGTATCCATCCACAGTGCAGCCCCGCCCACGCCTCCACACATGACCAGCACAGCCATTCACAGACCCCATATCTGCTTCCCGGCCCCGCCCCGCACATCACACATGGCCCGTTTGGCCAATCACAGGGCACCCACTGTCTCAGAGCGCAGCTCCCGCCCCCGCCCCCTGAGAAATGAATATTCAAAGTGTGGGAGTGACCCACAGGAGCCAGGGGCGGACACAGGAGGCAGGAGCAGACGGGGGAAGGCTGCAGAATGATGACGTTTCATTACCAAGCTGGGGTACGAAATTCATAGCCAGGAATGACTGGCAGAACTTCCGGTTTCTGAAAAGTCGGGGATTGCTGCAGATATGACACTGAAGGTGATTTACATTGTTATATACTTTTTAAAGATGTTGCTAATTTTCGTTTCCAATATTTTTTTATTAAGTTTTCAAAAAAATGAGGAGAGGGGTATACAAAGAAAATTGGGGGGGGGGGGCACTCTCAGTCAGCATCTGGAGGGCCATTCAACAAATACAGAGTATTGCAAGTATACACATAACAGTTACATATCTTGTGTCCATGAGCACTCCCTCTAGGGCCATCCCCAAACATGGATAACCGTCAATTTAGCACAGAATCGCCCAATTGGAGCGCTATCTAGGCCCAGAGGGCCAACATATAATGGCCCACTCCAGCTGAATTGGTAACGTAACAGTAATAGAGCAGAAAAGAAGGAAGAGGAGGAAGAAGGAAAGATAGAAGAGGGAGAAAGAGAAGAGAGCAAGAGAGAGAAAGGGGATGGTGCATTCCCACCTTAATCCAAAAAGGTGAAAGCCCTAGCATTGATTTGGATCAGTGTGCATTTGTGAGATAAGCGATCCAGGGATACCACACCTTGTCAAAAATTTTGACTTTATCATTCAGAATGGCTGACAACCTCTCGTTCACCATAATCCAGGACAGTTTCGACTTCAAAAGGCCAAAGGGGACAGTGGGGGATCTCCATGACTTGGCGATGGAGATTCTGGCTGCCACAAATATAAAAGCTATCAGTTTACTCAAGTACCTTGACGTACCCTCTACCGGGCGTCCCAGCAGTGCATGTAGAGGTGACTTAACTAGGTTCACCTGGGTTAAAGAATAGATGAAGTTGTAAGTGCGTATCCAAAATCGTCTCACCTTTTGGCATGACCACCAAATGTGGTACATGGAACCGTCCTCATTGCACCCCCTGAAGCACCGCGGGGACGCCCCCGGAACGAAAGTGGCTATTCGCGCAGGGACCATGTACCATCGCAACAACACTTTGTAATTAGCCTCGATTAAAGAGGTATTAATGTAGGATCTAGAAGCCCCCTGTACCAGTTTACTCCATTCTGCCATTTCCAGTTCCATGCCTAGATCATGTTCCCACTTTAGCATATATGCCATCTTTTGAGTACCGGAGGACAACAAACTATAGATTATTGATATGTGACCGGAATGTTTGTCAAAGGTTCTGCAAAGTTGCTCCATAGCCGTAGATGTGGAGAGATCAGAGGTACGGTTCAAAGTCTCTAAGAAATGAGCAATTTGAGCGTATCGAAAGTACTCAGTATTCGGAAGACCATACCTCTCCTGTAGAACCAATTTTGACAAAGCTCCCTTGTGGTCACAGAGATCCGCTATCCTCAATAGGCCCTTATTGATCCACCAAGAGAAGTCCTGGGGTCGGAGACCCGGGGTGAACAGGGGATTATGAAACAGAGATGCCATCGGGGTATGTGGTGACTTAAATCGATATGTTTTGGCTAGGCGATCCCAGAGACTCAGGGAGAATGACAGAGACGGACATAGCATAGCTGGCCTAGATGTTGCTAATTTAAAAAAAAAAAATTGCTCTGGAGTACTCCTTTAACAACAAACCTACATTCCCTGTCTTGTTTGCACCGCCTGTATACTGCTGTTCAAAGTGTATCTTAAATTACTTTTTTCTTATAGTTCTAAACACGTGCCACTACTATAGACACCGATCAGGTACGAAATTTAAAGGAATTTTTCATTTTTTTTTTCACTTTAAGCATCATTAAAATCGCTGCTTCAGAAAAAATGACCGTTTTTAAAACTTTTTTTTCCATTGATACATGTTCCCTGGGGCAAAACCCGGGTCCCCAAACGGGTTTTCCGACAAGAACTTGCATATTAGGCTTTAAAATTAGCACTTTTGAATTCGAATGTTCGAGTCCCATTGACGTCAATGGGGTTCTAAATGTTCGCGCGAACGTTCGGTCCGTTCGAAGGTTCTGGTGCGAACCGAACGGGGGTGTTCGGCTCATCCCTATTGGAGAGTACCGACTACAGATGCCAGTCTCTCAGGCTGGGAAGCGACCCTAGATGGGCTCTCAGGAAAAGGGTCAGAAACAGAACAGATCCTGCCCATCAACATCCTGGAATTAGGGGCAGTACATCTGGCCCTACACTTCTGGACGATAGAGCTTCAAGCGGAGTTGCACTAAATTTTTGACAATCACCTTAAAAGCATTATTGCATTAATTACAGTGTCAAATGGAATTTTTTTTTTTCTCTAAGCGTTACCTGTATAGTCTTGTTATCTGTGCTGTTTCCTGTCTGTGCCACCCGCGGCACACTCACTCCTGGGAGCTATGTGTTGTTTATAGGCCACCGGATTACAATATTGGCCAATTCCTTACTAACCTGCTGGGCCTCTTGGGATCTTTGCAAAGAATGGATTGCCAACCTATAATACTCTGCTCTGCACAGAAAATCTTCATTGAAATCTCCACAAAGAACCCAATATCTGACCTTCTTCACCCAACATGCACAGGCGCGGACCACAGAAAAAAAAAAACACACTGTTGGATCACATTTACATCTCCAGGGTGCAGCACTGTCTCCAGTCAGGAGTACTGCACAGTTATTACAGCTATCATGATCCTGTGTATTGTGTTTTGAGCAGTAGTTGTGAACACACTAAGAGCCTGCATAAACAGGGCATGAGCGTTGCCAGGAAACAGTGGTTGTGAACACTGATTATCAAACAGAAAGCACACCTTCACCTCCATTCTATGTCAAGATGCTGAGACCCCCCCAAATGCATGTGGTCATACCTTCATCTCCTAGACTTGATAATGCTGGTGATGTTTTTATAAATTATGTTTTTGTTTGTTTACAAAAGTGTTATTTGGAAGTTCAGATGTGAAATTACAATACATTGTTAATAAAAGTAATCAACAATAAATCAGAGTGTACATAAGTTTACAGCTGGTAACATGAAATATTAGAACAATATGTTACAGGTCACATTTAGAATGCAATTAAATGTGCTATATAAATAAAAAGTTGAAATGCATTTCTCACTCTATCAAGCTTGTCATGTACACTTTTTAAATTTGATCAATTGGTTAGTGTAATGTTTACTATCTTTACTCACTCCAAACAGTTACTCTGCCCACTCCATAAAGTTACTCTGCCCAGTCCAACCTTTCCACAGTTACTCCAGCCACACAACAGTTACTCAAGCCACTCCACCCAGTTACTCCGCCCCCACTCCAGTTATAGACTACTGGTGGAGGCAAAAACACTTCACACAATTTCCACAGAAATTGTAGCTTTTGATTTTTATATTTATTTTATGCCTCTGATTATGATGATTTTGTAAATAATTTCAAAATTGCAGTTCATTTAAATGCATATCTCCCCACCTAGGTGGACCTCATATTCCCCAGCTCTGTTTACTTGTCCCTATTGGTGCCTTCCTCTATGCTACACCAAATGATCTCCTATTTGGGCTTCTTCCCGATTTCTTGGCTTTACCAATATTCCGATTTTACCTATTTACATGCAGGTAATTACTGGCTCATATGTTGCTCATTTATAATGTACCCAACGATCTTGGGATTGATTTTTGTGTGAATATGTATCTATCATCTTTGTAATGATTGTGTATTATACTTTGTTTCTTTATTTCCATATATTTCAGTATTTAGTGCACGACAAATATAAAATTCCTGAAGAAGCTACGACAGTAGTGAAACATGTTGAGAGTTTTGTCCATTCTGAAACTGTATGTTCTCTTCTTGATAGATGTTAGTCTGTCAATTGAAATTTTTTGTATAAATAAAATTATTTTTGATATATTTATTTGTGTTATTTCGCACCTTTAAAATCCCAATTTTCTTCTTTCATATATATTTATATATGATTTAAAGTTGTCAAATTGCTCAAATCAACCCTGGATAGATGCCAGCCAGTCATGAGAGCTGTTAAACAAGTTTTAGCTAGGCTCCTGGCATTTGTGTGCATGCTTTTCAGCTTAATTTTTGTTGGTGTATATTTTTTATTCTTATGCTTTCTGAGACTGCGATTTAAATTTTCCTACTCATTCACTAAAAGTTTAGGCATTATGGTTCTATTATCGTTAGTACCCTCTGACCGGTCACTGCTGGCTATTGCTTCCTCTGAACCCTCCCCCCACCTAGTTTAAAAGTCACAACTTTTTGGTCATCTTCTTCCCCATTAGAGCTGCACCCTCCCCATTAAGGTGCAGGCCAGCTCTACTTAAGAGCTGGTAACCGAAAATAAAGTAACCCAGTTCTCCAGGAACCCAAAACCCTTCTCCTGCACCAATTCATCAGCCACTTAAGTCCCCTAAGCTCCTGCTGCCTCTCTGGTGTCACTCGAGGCAAAGGTAGTATTTCTGAGAAAACCACCTTGGAGGTCCTTCTCTTCAATGTAGCCCCCAAGTCATTGAAATCATTTTTTAGTACACTCCACCTTTCTCTAACTTTGTCATTGGTATCAACTTGCACCATGACAGATGGGTCCTCCCCAACCCCACTCAACTATCTGTCCATCTGATCGGTGATGTGCTGAACCTGAGCGCCTGGTAAACAACACATCATTCGGCGATCACAGTCTTTGTGCCCTATCTGTTCTTCTAATAATTGAGTCCCCTACCACCAGTACCAGCCCAACCTTGCCTGTGTCATTTCCCCCCCTTTTTACCAGAGCAGTCATTGCCCTGGCAACTAGGGGAGGGCACCTGCTCCAGCAATGCCACCCCTGAGCTGATATCCTCAACATCATGCAACTTTTTTTTATAAATTCTTTATTTCTTTTTCATAAGTTTCTCCTCATTGTTTCAAACAGATATAATCATACATGTTAACAATTCCACATATCCTGTTGATTATATACATTCTATTACCATTCAACTTATTTCAAACCCTTCTTTCCATTTTTTCCCACCCATTTCCCACCCCCCCCAAAAAAAGGAAACCCCCCTCCTCCAACCATGCCCCTGACCTCCCTCCCCCCACCGTCTACCGCCACTTTCCTTCACTCAACAACTCTTGTCTCTTCTCTAAATGTCATGTAGGGAGCCCAAGTCTTTCGGTACCTGTTGTCTTGGTCCTTCATTGTCAAAGTAAGATTCTCCATTTGTTGGATTTCTGTAATCCCCATAAACCATTGAGCTCTTGATGGAGGGCTTTCGCTTTTCCATAGGACAGTGATACACGCTCTCGCTGCCACCAGCAAACATCTCAGCAGAGATTTTTTATATTTTTCTGCTGAAATAGGAATGTCAAACAATAGAAATGCAGCCGGGTTTTCTCCTAACCGCATTATTTCAATAGTTTCAACTACTGTTCTCCAAAACTCTTTAATTTTCTCACATTCCCAGAAAATGTGCAGTATATTTCCTTCTGCCACCGTACATCTCCAGCAAAGTTCCGATACTTGGGGGTATATCCAATGTAATTTCATTGGTGTTCTGTACCATCTAGTGAGTATTTTGTATCCCCCTTCTTGGTATCTACTCGCTACTGATGCCTTTTGATTATATGTCAAAATCCTATTTATCTGTGTCATGTCTCTCTCCCATTCCCGCAGAAAAGTAAGTTCCTGTGGGGCTTCCATTTCAGTTAGTTTAGCATAGAAGCATGATAGTGAGTGCATACATTATGCAACTTGGCATATTTGTTGGGCTGTACCAATTTAGGACTGGCCTCCTTAAGGCTCTTCAAAATTGTGTAAAAAGTAATCCTGTACTAGTTTTAAAACTAGCAGCTAACACAGCAATCAGATAATAGCTAGAAAACTGTACTTCTCTGTTACTCCGAACCTTTGCTTCAGAGGACATCAAGGTGGGGTATGAAATAAATAGTGCAGCGCTATATAATCAGGGGTAGTAAACTAATAAAGTAACCACAGAAAATAGAATCAATATATATAGTGAAACACATTGAATGTGCTAATGTGAAAGTCCATATGTGAAAAACACACAATGTGAGAGAGCTTCTTCCAAGGACACACTGCATGTGGAATGGCCAGTTGACTGAAGAGATCAAGGTTACTTCATACAAAAGAAAGATGAGGTACTCTTACCATGTAAGGTGGACTCATTTGTTATATAACAGTGGGTCAGATGGGCTTGTAGTCCGGAGGACCTGAATCAATGCGGCAGGGTCTCGCAGGTTGATCAAACGGTCTGGATGACTTCTATGAGGTGGATCCCGAAGGCTGGGGTAAAGAGCCAGTGGTCATGAAAAAAGGAAGGGTTCCCCAGTGGGGTTTTTAGGCAGCAAAAATTATATAAACAATTATAAAGACGTACCAATTTGTTGTAAAAAAGTAAAAAAATGTATTTAATAATTATTTTATTATTTATTTAATTATTTTATTAAATACATTTTTTTACTTTTTTACAACAAATTGGTACGTCTTTATAATTGTTTATATAATTTTTGCTGCCTAAAAACCCCACTGGGGAACCCTTCCTTTTTTCATTACCTTTACAGGGGTGAGCAGCACTTTCCCTACCCCCTTTGTGTCCGTCCTTCATTTACAAGAGCCAGTGGTCATTCCGCTGAAGAGTAGATATGGGCCAAAACCGTGTGGACTCCAAAAATTAAAAAGGCAAACAAAGAATGCTCCAAATGGTGCAGGTCATAAAAAAAACACTGAAGGTTTATTTAGAGTGGATGTAAACCCACTACTATCATTAACAAGATTTTAACATAATTAGTATCTATAATGATATACTTTTTTTGGTCCGCACCAGAATCGCATGGGTGTTTACACCTATGCAATTCAATTCATGTCCTGTCACTTCGCAGTGCGATATGTGGGCTGCAATGGGGGTGTCGTTACCATTGTATGACACTCCCCAGCAGTTCGCATATGGCAGTGTGAACTGCCGTGTGAGTCGGGTGCGAGGTGGGAACCCGCAGTGGATTAGCAGGGTTACCGAATCGCACCAGTGTGAACCGAGTCTTGGTGGGAGCAGTCAGGTGACATTTGTAGGCTGTATGTTTTGAGGCTGGGTTCACACTGGTGCGATTCGGTAACCCTGCGAATCCACTGTGGGTTCCCACATCGCACCCGACTCACACGGCAGTTCACACTGCCATATGCAAACTGCTGGGGAGTGTAATACAATGGTAATGACACCCCTTTTTCAGCTCACATGTCGCACTGTGAACTGACAGGACATGAATTGGATCGCATGGGTGTAAACGCCTATGCGATTCTGGTGTGGACCAAAAAAAAGGGTTCTGTGCGTGTATGGTCCAAATGAGATGCGATTTCAGCCATACAGTTTGTATGGCTGAAATCGCATCACACAGACATTGCATGTGATCTGAACAGCAGTGCGGTGCGAATCACTTGCGATCTCGCACAGCTCACTAATGTGAACCAGCCCTAAGTTCATTCAGCCTTACTGGGTGTAAGTATAACAAGTGAGAAATCCTCCCCTCCCCCACATAACACATCCTGGTAATATAGGAATTTTGCATATGTGATCAGGTGACCTCAGACACACACACACTGCAATATAACAATAAAAATAATAAGATCACTCAAGCTAGGACTAAATAAATCTCACCTAATAACTTGTCTATGTATATTCTGATGGCTGTTCACTGGAGCATTTCCATATGACATTGAACTGTGACTCACCCCATATTTTGAAAACATTTAGTCAAAACACAGGAGAAACAGCCAATTCTGGGATATCTGGAGGGGAGAGGAGAGGGGAGGGGGATGTGAATTGTGCACTGTTTACAGAATCTGTGCATGTCTGCAGGCTAGTGCACGAGATATGTAAATAACCTGTCACTCAAAGCATGGGGGCGGAACGGACTTTGGTTTTATCTGGAAGTCTGTTTTATTTCACTGAACAATAAAAAGAGGATTGCTCAGCTCTGGATTAACTCTGTGTGGCAAGACTGGGCACAGATGATAGGAAATCTTATTCTCTACATTGTGACATCCACTTTAAATGAAAATAGTCATACAGAAAATGACACAAAAAAAGGATAAAAGTGATCACATGAGCAAAATATAAAAGCAGTATGGGGTGCAATGATACAATCCTGACGCATTTCGACTAAGAAAGTCATCAACAGTGGCATCCTGTTATTAAACAAACCACTTTCCTGGGCCCACAACCTCCGGGAGCAACATGTCCTTCGTTCTGGCAGCCAATGTTTAATTCTTCTCAGCCATGGCTTAGCTATACGCTGATCCCTTTTGCCAGCAGACTGCTGAATCCAAGCTTGGCAAGTTACAAGGTCCGTTGAAGAATATGTAACCAATTTCCGTGTCTGGAGTGCTGATGCCCAATGGAATCACTCCGCACTTCATCACCAGTTTCGCTTAGGACTTTCTGATACCTTGAATGAGCTTGCCAGAGTGGGAGTGCAAAAGTTTTAAAGGAACCCTTTCTGTGGATTCTAGGTCTGACATTCCTGCTCCTTCAGGCTTACCATAGAAGTTTTCGAAGACCTCCTCTCTTTCCTGTTGATTGTCTCCGATGGCAGCAAGCCAATCTATGTCTCTATTGTGGGGAGGCTGGCCACTTTATACGGACTTGCCCGGCAAAACCCAGCAGACCTTGTCCCTATCTGCCTCATATTATGTACCTTCCTGGAAAAGATCGGTCACATGTCTGTCTCTTAGATGAGCTTCAGTTCTCTGAAAGGACAGTTTCAGTACCAGCTATTATAGACACTGGGGCATGCAGCTCTTTTGTAGATTCCGCATTTGTCTCTCAACATCAGCTTCCCATGTGTGCCAAGAAGCAAGGTCCACCTGGCCAACAGCTCTGGCATTAAATCAGGGCCAGTTACACAAGAGACTGCACCTATCCCCTGCCAAACTTCCTCAGGCCACCACGCACACCTCTGGCTGGACGTCATATAGTCACCCATGTTCCCTGTCATTCTTGGCATTCGTGGTTGAAAGCTCATAATCCGCACATTAACTGGCTTACCGGATTTAATGCATTTTAGGGAGGGATCTATACCTAATATGCCTGGACACATGTTCAACCATTGGTACCATGCAACATCACCTATTGCAAGGGCAAGTGGGTTTCAATTGCTTTCAAGAAAACTTGCCCATGGGTACTGATGTCTGTACAAGCTGATATAGAAGGTAGCTTTCTATTTGTTAAAGGTACAATATATAGCCAGTGATATACGTTTGCTGCAATTTATGCACCAAATATTGGGACAAGTCATTTTCTTGATAAAATGTTGAAGATGCTGGAGAAATTTAGGGAAGGTCGTTTGATTCTGGGTGAAGATTTCAATATTGTGTTGGACCCAAGTCTGGACACAACATCAGGGAAAACATCTTTATCCTTTAGAGCTCTAAAACATTTAAAACAACTTCTACGCACCCCAACTATCTCAGATCATGCCCCAATAACGTTAACATTCTCCCCGATCCAGGCAGGTTATATAGAACGGACTTGGAGACTAAACTAATCAATATTAGACAATAAAAAGATAGCCGATGAACTGGCAGTTAAAATAAGGGATTACTATAAGAGGAATACACCAGGTGAGGTGTCAGACCAGGCAGTGTGGGAGGCCCATAAAACGGTCATAAGAGGAGAACCAATAGCTTATGGCTCCCACATTAAGAAAGAAAGAACGAAAGAAAGAAAGAAAGAAAGAAAGAAAGAAAGAAGGAAGTGACAGAGTTATTAGAGAAAATTAATGCACTGGAGATTAAACATAAAAAAATCTTGATCCCTTAGATCAGGGGTAATGAATTAAAATCCACTGAGGTCCGGTCAGCAAAATTTTCTTCCAGCAGAGGTCCGAACATAATGTCGTTACCCATGGCGCCTTTTCGCATGTGCCAAACCGCATGTTGCTGCCGCACTATTAATATCCACATCCCCCCCCCATACTGTAATGTACATATCTCCCCCCCCATTCTGTAATGTCCACATCTCCCCCCCCATACTGTAATGTCCACATCTCAGACTCCCCCTTACATCACAGTCCGCTCACCGCCCCCCCTACCCTGATGTCCTCAGCCCACCACATCACAGCTTTTAATAACTCCACTTTAATGTCCTCAGCAAGTCAGCACACACTTTCCTCCTTTTCAGACTAGTGTCCTCACTCCCTGCAACTTCGCCCCCTCTCTCACTTACTTTGCACAGACCGAAGATCAGAGGGAGGCACAGCATTTCTCGGATGGAGGGCAGGTGTTGCAAGATGGTGATTGGTTGCCAAGACCTCCCTTCATCCTAGCAGCCAATAACCTGCTCGTTTATCTCTGGCAGCTCTTCCCTCCATCCAGAACTGTCCGGCCGCCCTCTGTCGGCTCTGTGTGAGGATTACAGAGACGGCAGGGGGAAGAAAAGGCTGCTAAATAGGGGTACCACGGTGGGCCGCACAGGAGAGTGAGGCGGTCCGCATCTGGCCCGCGGTCCGCCATTTAGTGATGCCCACCTTAGATATTCAACAACTACTGAACCTTCGAGCAGAACTGGCACAATGTTTAGATTGAAAAATGAATAACAAATGTAGATACTTTGCCCATAGATTCTATGAGCAAGGGAGCAAATGCGGGCGGCTACTGGCTAAACAACTTAAAAAGCAACAAGAGTCTAGACGTGTCCATAACCTATTAATACGAAACAAAAAGATAGTGGAAACTCAGGTCATAGCGTCAGAATTTCTTAGATTCTATGAAACTCTATATAATATCCAGACATCTGAGACTTCACAAATAAAGATAGGGAGGACCAAAGAAGGGAAGAGATACAAGAATATATTAGGGAGTCATTAATGCCTACCCTATCTGAGACAATTACAGCAGGAATGGAACACCCAATTACAGTACAAGACTTGAGCAGAGCAATAGCAGCCTTACCGTCAGAAAAGTCCTGGTCCTGACTGATTAACAAATACCTATTATAAAACGTTTTCCTCTGAGCTGATAAAACTGCTGTGCAATTATTTTAACACAATTAATGCAACTAATCCGTTGCCTCCAGAGGCCCTGTTGGCGTACATTACTGTACTTCCAAAGGAAGGGAAAGGCTTTCAGAACTGTGCCAATTACAGGCCTATTTCTCTGCTCAACTCAGATGCTAAACTGTTGGCCAAAATTTTAGCTCTGCGATTACAAGAACACATCAGGAATTTAGTTCACCCAGACCAGACAGGTTTTATGAAAGGACGTGAGGCAAGGGATAACACCATCCGGGCACTTCACCTTCTTCCCTTGTTTCCATTATGGGCCAGAGAAAGCCCCAAAGATTGTACTATCAATGGATGCTGAAAAAGCCTTCGATAGGGTGAATTGGGGCTTTATGAGTGAAGTATTGAGGGGGTGGGCCTGGGGGACCGCATGATGGGATGGGTAATGGCCCTTAATGCGGATCCAAGAGCAAGGGTTAAAGTAAATGGCACAGTATCGGACTATCTTAATATACAAGACAGGCCTGCCCACTTTCACCATTAATATTTGCTTTAAAATTAGAGCCATTTCTTTGTAAGATTAGAAGTAATGGGGAGATATCAGGGACATGTATTGGGGATATGGAACACAAAGTATCGGCCTATGCTGATGACTTATTATTATACCTTTCAACACCACAAACATCCTTAACAGCTCTTATGCAGGAAGTGGATAGATATGGGTATCTGTCCAATTTTAAAATTAACTTTGAAAAATCAATACTTTTACCGAGCCATGTACCTCAAGAGATGGCGAGGACGCCGAGGAGGGCATACCCCTTCATATGGAAGAAGGCCTCCTTGTTCTTTTTGGGGGTACATATCACCTCAGATCAAAAAATGTTATATGACCTTAACTATGCATCCCTATTGGCCAGGATAGTGGGGGACCTAAAGAAATGGACAGGACAATATCTAACATGGTTTGGAAGAGTGAGTGCCATTAAAATGTGTATACTACCTAGAATTATTTACATATTACATACAGTCCCGATTAAATTACCAGAAACCTTTTTTAAACAAATACGGAAGGCATTTGTAGCATTCGTGTGGAATGACAAGCGACCAAGGTTTGCCTACGACATCCTGCGCAGAAGTAAGGTAGAGGTAGGAATGGGGTTGCCAGATATATCAGTATACTACAAGGCAATGTCATTGGTCCGAATTTTAAACTGGTGCCATGACTCCTCTAATAAAATGTGGGTCCCACTAGAAAAAACAATAGCGGGGAGGAACCTTGCAGGGGCCCCTTGGATCCCGTGTATGTCAAGAGGACTTTCAAAATGGACATCTCCCCTGACTTGGAACTCCTTGTTAATATGGGATAGGTTGAATAAAGCAGGAAAGTATTCACCCCAGGTGTCGCCCCTGGCTCCACTGGAGGGATTCCCATGGTTCCCACCGGGGGAGGGAGGGGGATTCCTGGGGGCATGGGGTCGGGATGGAGATACCACATGTGGAAGATTCGCCCGCGGGGAACCCTAGCAACCTATCCGGAACTGGTTACAGCTCTAGGGAATATACCCACATCAGGATGGAGATATTATCAAATGACAGGCTTTTTTTAAAAAGATGAAACCCCTACTGAGATCATTAAACTCAATTACGGTGTTTGAGGACCAGTGTGTGCGCTTGAGGGATGCAAGGCATCTATTGTCTCAGATGTACAGATTGATATTAGGCTCCCAAAAGAGTACATACTTTATCAGGGAATGGGAAATAGAATTAAAGGGGTTGTAAAGGAAAACTATTTTTTCCGTAATAAGCATCCTTTACCTGCAGACATTCCTCTTTTGACTTCCTCATTGTTCGTTTTTGCTCAGAAATTGCTCTATTTCTTCTCTGTTCTGTTCACTTCCTGCTTGTCTGATTTTACTGACCACCGCAAAGGGAGGCTTTACTGCGGTGGTCAGTAACGTGCTCAGCCCCTCCTGGGAACTACATCTGTGTGGCAGGATGTTCTCTACGTGTTAGGCTGCGTAAACACGACCGGTCCATCCGATGAGAATGGTTCAACGGACCACTTTTATCGGTTCACCGCTGAAGCAGACTGATGGTCTGATGTGTGTACACACAATCAGTTCAAAAACCGATCGGGTCAGAACGCGGTGACGTAAAACACACGAAGTGCTGAAAAAAACGAAGTTCAATGCTTCCAAGCATGCTTCGACTTGATTCTAAACATGTGCAGGTTTTGAACCAATGCTTTTGTGTACTAACCATCGGTTCGATTTTAAAGCAAGTTCTCTAATTTTTGTCCGAAGGACAACAGACCGATGGGCCGTACACACGGTTGGTTTGGACCAATGAAACTGAACTTCAGTCCGTTTTCATCGGTTTGGGCCGGTCGTGTGTACACGGCCTGAGAGACTTCAAGTAGGTGTGAATTACTGGGTGTGCTGCAATTCATACTGGGAAATGTAGTTCTTACATGAACGAGCGATGCAAACCAGGAAGTGAATGAGAAAACAGAAACTAGAATGCCGGAGGTGATATAGATGAAGGAATTTATTAGGTATTTACTCGTTTTTTAACAGAATCATAACACTGGTCTGTCTGTTTACCTTGCAGACATTTTAGGCAAAAAAATATTTTCCTTTACAACTCCTTTAAATAAGGAATTGTCAGATGAACAAATTAAAAAAATGACTAAATCAACTTTGTCTACATCTATAAGTTCGTATGTTCAGGAAATGGCCTATAAATTAATGACAAGGTCGTATAGGACACCAGTAAGGTTAAAGTGGTTGTAAACCCACATTTTTTACTTTTGCCTACAGGTAAGCCTATAATAAGGCTTACCTGTAGGTATAAAGAATATCTCCTAAACCTGTACGGTTTAGGAGATATTCCCCTCGCAATGCGCCGCTGATTGCCGCGGCACATGCGCAGGGGGATCCTCGGCTGAAGGGCCGGCCGCCGCCGGCCCTTGCCGGACTGAAATCTCCTGTGCGCATGCGCGATGACGCATGGGAATGACGTCATCGCCGCTCCAGCCAATCACAGCGCTGGAGCGGCGATACCCGGAAGACACGATCGGCTCGGCGTGGACCAGGTAAGTTCCCTACACCTCGTTCCGAGGTAAGTATTTCATAATGAGCTAATATGCGGTGCATACTAGCTCATTATGGCTTTTGCCTTGCAGGTGTTAAAAAAAGAAAGAAATGTATATGCGGGTTTACAACCGCTTTAAATCAGATGTACCCAGCGGCAGATGCCCGGTGTTGGAGAGGGTGTGAGCAAAGGGGTACATTTCTCCACTTGTGGTGGGAATGCCCCAGGATTAAAATATTCTGGGAAGCTATTGCACCATGGATTGAGTGGTTTACCCCTATACCTATGGAGTTTACGCCCCTACACTTCCTATTCCATGGAACGCCCAGCTCCATTAAAGCCTACAGAAAGAGTATTGTACCACACTTACTGAACGCAGACTGCCTGTCCAACTTTAGTAGACTAGAAAAGGGAGGTCAATCTTATTAATATTATTATTATACAGGATTTATATAGCGCCAACAGTTTGCGCAGCGCTTTACATCAGGGAAGACAGTACAGTCACAATACAATACAATTCAATACAGGAGGGATCAGAGGGCCCTGCTCGATAGAGCTTGCAATCTAGAAGGGAGGGTCAAGAAGGGAGTGCGGAGTGGAGGGATCCGGGAGATGGAATCACTCCGGCGTGCCTCCTCCTGGCTCCCAGTGGGTTCTGCCACCTCCTGCCTTGCAGTTGTATCTGCCTCACCCTGGCTCCCTGTGGGGCCTGCCTCCTCCTGGCTCCCTGTGGGGCCTGCCCCCTCTTGGCTTTGCTCTGTCTGTGTTTTTAAAAAAAGGGACATAGTTTATTTGTTGTTTTCATTAATATTAATCTCATTTTTGGGCTCCTCTTTTCCCTTTTTTTTTCCCCCTTCATCTTAATCGATAAACTTTTGATAAGACAATTTTGTATCTAGTTCTTTCCTGCAATGTTCATTTGTGTCTTTTATGTAAACGATACAGAAAACAGATTATCGGTCTGTGTCTCTATGTGGTGCCACATCCAAAGAAAGAATCAGAAGAAAACAATGAGACCCCTGACTGGACTTTAAAGGCACAAAAGGGTGAACCACAAAGTGGATAAGGGTTTTAGTAAGAAATAAATATATAATTTATTATAGAAGTACAAAACAGATTATATTAAAATATTGACATGATATGGAATGAATATAGACTAGCATATGATTGAGTTCAAAGGTGCAAACAAGCATTGTAGGACATGATTCTTAAAAGTGTACCCGACGTTTCTGAGAGATGCCTCTCTTTCCTCAGGGGTGTAGAGAAGAGTCAACCATTTATCTATAATATGTATAATAGATAGACGGCATAAACCGTACAACATTTTTTCTAAGGAAGCTTAATGATAAAAAAGGGAAGTAGTAACTTTGCAGTACTCACAGCTTGAAGCTGTTCTATGGCCAGATCATTCCATTCATGCGTTTAAAAACAAAGATGAGCAGCATTGTGATCTGGGTTCACTGGTGTAACCAAACGTGATTGGAGATAGTTCAAATGTTGCCTGGCCGATGCCCTAGGCTCCCCATACACAGTACTGCTGGAGCCAACCTCCGCTGGGCCCTGCAAAGATAGTATGTGATGGTAATATGTGATTGCCCTAAGGGGGGATTGTTATTGTCTTATTACTTATTTGTTCATAGTCTTACCAGATTGTTCACAGTGAGGGAGTTATATTGTTGTAGCTCATAACCGCTGCAAATGAAAATTAATATAATGCAGAGGTTATAGGTCTAGAATGTACTGATTGGTAAGTTATTACAAACATTAAATGAGATATAGGTGGTCTACTTGTTAGTTTAAAGAAGATTATAAATGATTCTTTATTATAAAGATATTTGTTCTATGTGAGAGAGAGAAAGTCTCACCTTAGAAATAATTTAAATAGTATATATTTTTTATTTGTTGAAAAATATAACCTCAGTTGTAACGATCATAAACTGCCACAAGGTGGCGTACATAAAAAGAAAATTAGTATATGATGTTAGCAACCCCTTATGCCGCGTACACACGGTCGTTTTTTGTGATGAAAAACTACCAAAAAAAAATTTGAGCATGCTTCAATTTTTTATGTCGTTTTTCAAAACGTCGGTTTTTATGTCATAAAAAATTACCGCGTGTAGGCTAAAACTACGTTTTAAGCCCGCGCATGCTCAGAAGCAAGTTAGGAGACGGCAGCGCTCGTTCTGGTAAAACTACTGTTCAGAATGGAGTAAGCACATTCGTTAGTTAGGTTTCAAATTAGAGAAGAAAAGAATGCGCTACACCATGCTTTTAAATGCTACACTAAAATGCTCGTTAGTTGCGGCTGATCTTGTTACATAGTTATGACAAGCTTTTGACTTTATTATTTATTGTTGTATAATGTTTTGTTTTGTGTTTTTTTTTTAGGCGTATCTTCCATCTCCAAAATTCAAAATATATATTTAAAAAATGTATTTTATTTTTTTTTGGGGGGGGGGGGGTTGGAAAAAACTTTTGCTAAATATATATTTTGGGTTGATTTTGGAGTGTGTGAAGTGACCACAACAACATAATTATTTCTTTGAATTTACCCACAAGGAGGTTGTTGTTGTTGTCCCTTGTTAATGTCAAAATGTTTGTTTTTGACATGGTCAAATTTGGTTGACAAAACAAAAAGCCATTTATTCTGGCCGAATAACATTTTTTAAATTAGACAATGCTGGCAACCAAAAATACAAACTAAATAAAAGCAAAGATGCCAAGGAAGGCAGCACTTGAGAGCGCGCTTGAATTTATAAAGACAAGGGTCCACCAAGCCAACAATCCAGGCTGTGAGGCCAAAAAAAATTCCATCAGGGGCACCATCTAATTTCTTGGACTTCTTCCCTGCAGTCTTCCCTGCAGCCCGAGTCCTCGGGGGCTGGGTTCCTGGAGCAGAGGTTGTGCCAGGAGCCAGAGCAGGCTCAGGAAGAGGAGGAGCAGGAGAAGGAGCAGGAGCAGGAGGAGTAGCAAGGACAGGAGGAGCAATCCGCACAATGTCGGTGTCGTCATCGAGCTGCCCCAGTGACGCCATGCTTATGGCCTTGAAGATGATCAGTACACGCTGGCCCCGCTCCAGATTTCGGAGCTTGGCTGCGATGAGCGCTGCGAACCCCTCTTCTTCAGTGGGTGGCTCTCGGATGGCCGCAGTTGCTTCGCGAAGCATGGCCTGGGTCTCCTCCTCCATTTGGAGAAGCCTCCTGGCCCTTTTCGCGGGAGTGCGGAGTGAAGGGATCCGGGAGATGGAATCACTCCGGCGTGCCTCCTCCTGGCTCCCAGTGGGTTTTGCCACCTCCTGCCTTGCAGTTGTATCTGCCTCACCCTGGCTCCCTGTGGGGCCTGCCTCCTCCTGGCTCCCTGTGGGGCCTGCCTCCTCCTGGCTTTGCTCTGTCTGTGTTTTTAAAAAAAGGGACATAGTTTATTTGTTGTTTTCATTAATCACACACATTTTGAAAATCATGACATATGCAAATTGAATGCTAATATATATTACACACAGGGTCGCAAACCATAATTATATATCAGACAGGAGGCTTCGTATCTTATGCATATCTTTCTTTACTAAAGCTCATAGCAGAAATACATAAAAACTTTATGGTAATCTAAAAATAAAACATTCAAAGGACTACCAATCCCAGCAGTCCCTGGGCCAACGTAGCCCCTCCCAGGCCTCAGCCTATATATGGGACTGTCTGAGGTAACCACGTCCTCTTTCTTTCTGCTCATCGCAGGATTCAGATAAGTATTGATTGACATTGACAGACAGCTGTTTTGACTGGCAGTGGGGTTCCCCCCCCCTGCGTTTTTCCCGTTTTTCCACAGCTGTTATTCATTTCACTATATGTATGCTGTGTATGCATGATTTATTCACTGTCATTTTTACTATTGTAATAGCAATGTAATTCCCCCTCTTTTCTGACGTTTTTCCGGGTTATTTGCCCCTTTTTCTCCCTTGTGCTTCATCTGCACTCGCTGATCGTGTGGTGCGGACGCTGTCCCCTCACTCGCACACTACATGGAGTTGTTTCCCCCCGCCCGTCCCTCTACCGCTTGCCTGTCAGCGCTCGCAGCTTGACAGGCAGCGCCATCTTCTTCCCTTCTCCTCACGTTCTCTCACTGAGGAGGGGCGGGACTCGGCGGCAACCATCCAATCAGCGCTCTGGTAAGCGTAGTCTCGCGAGACTTCGCCCCAGAGCGCGAAAGTAACGCGGGCTTTCTCCCTCACACCGCTGCCAGTGCAAGACGAGCGGTACAGAGGTGAGGAAGCCTGCTGAGCTACTCCCGTTCTCCCCCCTTATTAGCTTGCATTTGTGGATACTTGTTATCCACAAGCCTTATAAACAACCAGATTTTCTTTCTATGCTTACATAGCTGTAAGGATAGAATTTGACACAGGATTTCACTGATACATTACAAGTCTAAACTAGTGACTAATTGATTTAAAGAAATATATACACTGATTTAAAGAGGGGCCAGTGATTTTTTAAAACGCCTGCAGTTTTTACAATCATGTCTGAGGATAATTATACTGCCCCCCTTGCAGGGGAGGCTTTTACCCTGGATACCACTCAGTTCATGACGGCGGCTCAGATCCAAGATCTGATTAACATCTCTGTCCAAACGGCTCTGGCCTCGGCCATTCCGTCCACTGGAACACATCCCTCAAAGCCTGCTACGATTAATCCGCCTCAAAATGGCGAACCGCCACATAAGAAAGGCAAAGTTTCTTTTAAACAGAAACACATTCTAGCAGCACCTGACTCCCCGACAGGGGAAGAGAATAATTTGTTTCAGGCAGTTCCCTCCCCGGCCTGCCAACCTCAGCATCCAACAGACTCTGACCGACCCCTGGGCCTCAGGGAGTTAAACATTAAGAGGCATCGGTCCTCTAGAAGGACCAAACCTGACTCCTATGTTGATTCCTCGGACGAGGACTCACCAGGTGCTTCAGGGAAAAGCGAGTCTGACGACTATGGGTCTGACGATGATAGACAGGATGCTGAGGATACGGCATTTCACTCCAATGCCAACCCTGATGCACAGGGAGAAAGCATTTTAGATGCCTTGGGGGAACCATTTTTTCACCCAGATGCCATCGCTCACCCGCGATCCGGCGATTGGTCCCCCTTACCTCACGTATCTCAGTACGTGGAACTCTGGGCCAGGAAATCCCTGGACAGACACGCCCGCAACAAACTGCGGGCCGAGTGCCCTAGACCCTCTATCCCCAACAAGGTGGTAACCACACCTGAGGTGGACCCCATGCTGGCCAAATATCTGGCAAAATCGGGGAAACTCCCCAAAAAAGGGATTGAGCGTTCCTTTAAATCTATCCAGGAACGCATCTTAGATCTAATGGGACCCCTAACCAAAATTCTGAATTTATCAGAACAAGCGGCCGCTTCGGGTCAACCGGTAGATTTAATGCAACTACGCGGCTGGGCTCAGAGGGCTATTTGCCTAGTAGGCACGGCTAACACCTCCTGCTCGGTGGAGAGACGCCGCTCCATCTTAATGCGGCTAGACCCCCAACTTTCCCACCTGGCCGAGACCGAACCCGGTCCGGCGGCAGTCGGTATGCTCTTTGGGGATAACCTCCTCAAAGACATCAATAAATTTGTGGGATTGTTTTCAGGACTTGATAAAGCCCAAACATCACTCAGAAAGTCAGGGGCCGTGAGAGTTTTCAACAGGGCCGGCAGAAGTAGAGGCCGATCTGCCGGCCGTGGGTCCACCTATAGGCCACAAAACAGACCAAACCCCCAATACCAGTATCAGCAGGCTCCTTCCACCTACCCCGTTCCAGTGGCGCAACCAGCACCGTTCTTTCCACCCCGGGGCAGACCATGGCGCGGACGCGGCGGACGTGGATACACCCGATCCCGACCTCCATTCGGTGAGTATACCTTACACTCCACAACCACACATTCCAGTGGGGGGACGCCTGAGGTATTTTATCCACGCCTGGTCTGCGATTACGGCAGACCCATGGATATTGCAGACGGTAGGGGGTTTTCAAATAGAACTTCTGTCGTCACCGACATTAAATGTGGTCCCTCACCCTATCAAGTTCACACGCCAGAACGTTACTCTCATCGAGAACGAAATACAGGACCTCTGGTCCAAACAGGCGATTTTAAAAATAGAGGATTTTTCCCCGGGCTTCACAAGCAACCTTTTCCTTGTCAAGAAGAAAGGGGGCGGGTTCCGGCCCGTAATAAACCTAAGAGATCTGAACCAACATGTCTGCTACAGACATTTCAAGATGGAGGGCATTCACTGCCTCCGAGACCTCCTACAACCGGGAGATTGGTTAGGGAAAATAGATTTGAAGGACGCCTATCTCACCGTCCCTATTCACACGGAGTCACAACACCTACTCCGGTTCCGCTGGAAAGACCAGATATGGCAGTTCACCTGCCTCCCATTCGGGCTATCGTCGGCACCATGGTGTTTCACAAAGTTGATGAAACCAGTGGTGGCATCGCTACGAAGCAGAGGGGTACGTCTAATTATCTATCTGGACGATATCCTAATCATGGCCCACTCAAGGGCCCTAGTTTCCCTTCACATGGCATGGACGGTCTCCCTGCTACAAACACTGGGTTTCTTAATCAACCAGGAAAAATCGGTCCTAAATCCGGCCCAGGTGTTGGAATTCTTGGGTTTCCTAGTGGACACCAAACAAGCTGTCCTCCGGCTCCCAAAAACAAAATTAGCCCTAATTCGCAAGGAAATCAGGGCAGTGCTTCGCAAAGGCTCCTTATCCTTAAGGGTTCTGGCCCGCTTGGTGGGGCTTTTAGCTTCGTCCATACAGGCCATCTTCCCGGCCCCACTTCATTACAGAGCCCTTCAGAGGCTCAAGATTTTACACCTTCGCCAGGGCCTCAGATATGCGGACGAGATCCCTCTCTGTTCGGAAGCAATAGAGGAATTACAATGGTGGCTTCGCCACGCAATCGAGTGGAACGGCAAGACCATATTCAATTCAGGTCCCGACATCATCATAGAGTCGGATGCCAGTCGCCACGGCTGGGGCGCCCGATGCGGGGCAGATTCCACAGGGGGGACTTGGTCTGCCTCCGAATCGGAATTGCACATCAATGCCTTGGAACTGCTGGCGGCATTCTTCGCCGTCAAGAGCTTCATCCCACAGGCTTCCGATTGCTGTGTACTATTCCGCATGGACAATGTGGCCGCGGTTCAATACGTCAACCGCTTAGGAGGCACCAGGTCCAGGACCCTTGCAGAACTGGCGAAGGAGTTCTGGCACTTCTGCTTGGCCCGCAACATTGTCCCTATCGCGGAATATATTCCTGGAGTCTCCAACACGGTAGCCGACTGGTACTCTCGCCACCTTGTCGATTCCAGCGATTGGCGACTGGATCGCTCTGTGTTCCACCTATTGGAGCGTCTTTGGGGCCCGTTGAACATGGATTTGTTCGCCTCTCGCCTCAACCACCAGCTGCCCCAGTTCTTCAGCTGGAGGCCCGACCCAGAAGCATCCGCGGTGGACGCTTTCCGTCACATCTGGCCAGAGGGAACTCATTACGCGTTCCCCCCATTCCAGATGATACCCAGAGTGCTCCTCCACGCCTCGAATCAACAGGCAACTATTGTGCTGATCACACCCTGGTGGCCGACACAACCCTGGTTCCCTCTCCTCTTGGGGATGGTCGTGGATTACCCCAGACTGCTCCCCCTGTTCCCACTACTGCTGACCAACCCATCCGGGGAACCCCATCCACTAGTAGTGGAAGGCAACCTCCACCTCCTAGCATGGCTGATTTCAGGATCTCCGAAGCGGATATCGACCTTTCAGGGTCAGCTAGGGATCTCCTCGACGTGGCCTGGGCCCCCGGGACTAGATCAACCTACCGGTATGCTTGGCGACTCTGGGTTCGTTGGTGTGATCAACAACAGGTTGATCCCATACACGCCCCTGTATCTGTAGTGGTCAATTATTTGGCAGAATCTTTTGATTCCGGCAAATCTTACAGCTCCATCAACATATACCGCTCGGCTATATCAGCATACCACTGTCCAGTTAACTCTTTAGCTGTGGGCAAACACCCTTTGGTCTGTAGACTTCTGCGGGGTATTAAATTCCAACGCCCCCCTAGACCTAGGTATCAGGCAACTTGGGACGTCTCCAAGCTACTTGACATGTTTGCTTCATGGGAAGACAATGATGGACTATCCCTAAGATTACTGTCTTTCAAACTCACAGTGCTACTCTGCTTGGTCTCGGTCAAGCGCGTCTCGGACGTGAGAGCGTTAGACATTTCCAGGCGCCAATTTTCGCCTCAAGGGGTCAGATTTTCGGTGGTCCGTAGGACAAAGACAGGTATTCAATCTGTCTTCTATCCCTTTTTTCCCACTCATCCGCGACTTTGCGTAGTGCGCTGTCTACAATCTTATGAGGCACACACGTCTGTTCTTCGACCACCGAATCTTTCCCAGCTCCTAGTCTCATACGTAAAACCCCATCATCCAGTCTCTTCCGCTACCTTGGCACGGAGGGTACGTTCCACCATGGAGATGGCGGGCATAGACATCTCCCTGTTTGGAGCTCATTCTACTAGGGGCGCTATGGCTACGAAGATCGTCTCCTCCGGAGGCTCGCTTTCTGACCTACTTAGAGCAGCTGATTGGTCCTCAGAGTCCACCTTTCGTAATTTTTATTTCAGACCGGAGGCCCATGTGTCCATGTCAATTTTATGAGGTTTATCTGCATTGTATACATTGTTAACTCTATTGTTTGCTTTGAACTTGCATAAGATACGAAGCCTCCTGTCTGATATATAAATTGAGATTTTCCTAGCCTGTGAAGGAAAATATTAGTTATATGAAGACAGGAGGCGAGTATCTTCCCTCCCTTCCCATCCCTATTACGATTATTCTCTTCTCCTTGCAGGTTATTGAACATTACGGTCCTCATCCTGGAATGCGGATGGCCTGAGTTGCTCACAATCCCTGTTGGATTGCAGTTGGTATGTTTTGCCTGAAGGCGACGGCCCGGTCGGCCCAGAGGATCCGGTTTTCCCTTGATCCCCGTTGGGATGAAGTCAGTTCGGATGAAACGGTCCACTTGGGCATCCCCTTCCGTTCCATTCAGATGCGGATAGCGTGTTCCAGTAAGGAAACCCCTGACCTTCACAAGGAGAGAGGATCGGACTTACGTTTCCTGACTACAAGGATTTACACAAAGAAAGAGGACGTGGTTACCTCAGACAGTCCCATATATAGGCTGAGGCCTGGGAGGGGCTACGTTGGCCCAGGGACTGCTGGGATTGGTAGTCCTTTGAATGTTTTATTTTTAGATTACCATAAAGTTTTTATGTATTTCTGCTATGAGCTTTAGTAAAGAAAGATATGCATAAGATACTCGCCTCCTGTCTTCATATAACTAATATTTTCCTTCACAGGCTAGGAAAATCTCAATTTATGTGGCCCCTTACACAGCTTCAGACATGGGCCCCCTGGAGCTGGGGGGGTTGCTGCCAGCTGAAATAGAGAAGTAGGGGGCCTTTACCCAAAATTGAAATGTAGGGCCAGATTCTCAAAAGAGATACGCCGGCGTATCGCCTGATACGCCATTGTATCTCTGAGTCCGCCCGTCGTATCTATGTGCCTGATTCATAGAATCAGTTACGCATAGATAACCATTAGATCCGACAGGCGTAAGGCTCTTACGCTGTCGGATCTTAAATGCAATATTTTTTTTCACCGCTAGGTGTCGCCAACGTCGTTTTCCCAATCGAGTATGCAAATTAGCAAAATACGTACGCCCGACCGACGCAGTGAAGTTACAACGTTTACGTAAGATTTGTGACGCGTAAAGTTGCCCCATGGGTATATGGGGCGCAGTCAATGTTAAGTATGGCCGTCGTTCCCGCGTCGAAATTTGAAAATGTACTTTGTTTGCGTAAGTCGTCCGTGACGCCATTGAGGACGCCATTTACGTTAACGTCGAAACCAATGACGTCCTTGCGACGTCATTTAGCACAATGCACGTCGGGAAATTTTAGGGACGGCGCATGCGCAGTAGGTTCGGCGCGGGAACGCGCCTAATTTAAATGATCCACGCCCCCTACCCAGATCATTTGAATTATGCGGGCTTGCGCCGGAGGATTTACGTCACGCCGCCGCAAAGATGCGGCGATCTACAAGAATCTGGCCCGTAGTCTATTTTGTGACAAAATGTTTTTTGGCAAAAAGGGTGTTTGACATCCGGGACCCCTTCCAGGTGTATTGCAGTACCCCCCTAATGGCGTACCAGAAAATGACACACAACCATTCAGACCCCTGCATTTTTCTTTCTTGTCCCCATCATGTTTTGCCACTACTGTCTATTGATATGTTCAACACTTTTTGCTCATTCCTTTGGAATTTATAACACTAGTAACATCAATTTGACATCATTATTATACTTTATTTTTCTAAAATTGGTAGCAAAATGCAATACCTGGCTCCATGGGTCACAATCAGGGTCCTCCAGGAACTCTTGCTCTTCCTCCGAGCTTGCCTGCTCTTGCCTGCAGGGAAGACTGGAGGATTGACTGCAGGGAAGATGGGAGCTACCTCTTGGGGGAAGGGTAGACAGGGATGGCCTGGCCTCAATGTGGTCATCCAGGAACTGCAGCTGGCCATAGTACCACATGTTAGGCTTGTAGATGGTGTCAGCTGCAGCCCCAGATCTCATTGAGGCCAGGACTTGGACCCGTTGGGTCCTGTAGGTGCCCCTAATGGAAATTATTTTTGCCTTCAGAGTCTCTGTTGTGGCGTTGGGGACCCTTGTCTTTACAAATTCAAGCAGGGTCTCCTTTGCTTTCTTCCTGGCATCTTTCTTTTTATTTAGTTTGTTTTTAGTTTTCCACAGTACAGGAAGTTCCTTCCATCTCTGTATGAATTCAGTGAGGAATTCTGGCTCTTTGAAGGTCTCCATTATTTCTGCAAGTCAAAATGAAAATTAAAAACCTAATGTCAGTCAAGCCACTACTACTAATAATAAGCTTTAGCACCATATCTAGCCCACAAACTCATCCACTGTTCACTAATAAGGACAAAAATACAGTTACGTACCTTTGTATGAAACGATCGTGACTTCCGACTTATTCCACAGACTGTGAACGCCGCTTTCAAACCCGTCGGATCCCTTTTTACACTACGCATGCGTGACGCTCCGCACGATACCCCGCCCCTGACGTTCGGTCTCGTCCTTTCCCCGCCCCTTCTCTCTCGTTTTGTGAAGAACAACAATGATGGATGAGAAGAGCAATATGGCTATTAACTCGAGCCAGGAGGCAGGCCAGGCCCAAGCAGCCAGAAGACCCAGGCGGAGGTACAAGGCCTTCCATGAAATGGTCAGCATCTTAAGGAGGGAGGACTATGATGCCAAACATGGCCCGCACAGGCATCCCAACAAAGTGAAGGCCGCAATAATAGATAAAGTGATCAGGAGGCTCCAGGAGAAATTTGGGGAACGCAGGACCAAAGAGCAACTGCAAAAAAGATGGTCAGACCTGAAGTTGAGAGAGCCCGAGCAACTGGAGAGGATAAAAAGAGTCATTAGAAGAAGAAGTAAGTAATTTTCATGTGTAATCATTATTTGGGTGTGTTCTTTGTGCCATGTGGTTTTTCTTTCAGGTTGAACTGAATTGTGTTATGTTTGTGGGCACAATATTTGGTCGTCAGAGTCGTCGTTCATTCGATGACTTTAACTAATAAAAGTATATCTTTGTGAGAAATGGCATCATGCCTAGTTCGTATGGGCAAATGGGAGTTGAAACACTATCAGACAAAAAGATCGTCTTCTTCTTATTTTTGATCGAACGAACGACGACTCCTACGACCAATTATTGGACCCACAAACATGAAAGTTGCGACATATTTTTGGGTTGAGGTGACATCAATTGTGGAATTGATGTAGATGTGTTCCTAACTAGATTTTAACATTAAATAATACCTTAATATACAGAAAAAGGAGAGTCTGCTCAGCAGTTGCTTACACATGTGGACTCAGTAGCACAATTGTTTGTCACAAGAACAACATATGTAGGATGTCACACAGAGGTGAGCTGATCCAGTGGATACTTGGTTAGCTTCCATGTTGAAAACTACACCAAATCTCCCAAGAATTTCAAGTGCATTGGGAATGACTAAAATACTGTTTTCTGGTTTTAGAAGGGTTTTTTAAACCAACAATAGTCCCATCATTTTTAGAAAAAACATATGTAATTTTTATTTCCGGCCTCTATAATCTTTTAAGCTCATGTTTACCTTTTCTTCAATCTCGTAGGGCACAATGAAGCAGCAAGCCAGGAGGCCGAAAAATCCCAAGCCACACCCCCGAGGGATGTTGACGAAGGGGAACCTGCCACAACATCCTGTAAAGTATCATATACCACAGCTTCAGGTAATCTAGATGTAGGTCTACAAAATTTTAATACATGTTTTGGTCCCACATTTCAGGAACAAGTTGTGCTGGTCAGGGACTTAACACATATAGTGCCCAGCTCTTGATTGCAGATGTGTTGTCATGCAGGGCACAGGTAGAAGACATCCGTCTTGCCAAGAGAGATTCGTGAGAAAGCAAAAAGGCTGGAACTACAGCTCAAAAATTTCATTGATGTTCTGGGGAGGGTTTGATTTTTTTGTTCTAAGTTTTGATTTTTGTTGGATTACGTATTTAAAATAACCTTCATTGTATATTTGTAAATTAACCAAAAAAAACAAAAAAAAATACCTTGATTGTATATTTTGAATAAAAAAAGCCAAAAAAATACCTTGATTGTATATTTTGAATTAAAAAAAAAAAAAACCTTGATTGTATATTTTGAATAAAAAAAAAAAAAATATCTTGATTGTATATTTTGAATAAAAAAAAAAATACCTTGATTGTATATTTTGAATTAAAAAAACAAAAAAACAAAAAATATAAACCTTGATTGTATTTTTGTAATTAAAATTATATATATATATATATATATATATATATATATATATATATATATATATATATATATATATATATATAATATACAATGGAGCATGGGGGATCTCATGTCCAAAATGGGGGTGGGAGTGACACAGCCCCAAATCCACAATGGCTCAAAAGTGATATGGTCCAGAAATATTTAGACAGAATAAAGGTGGATAAAGCACCTGGACCTGATGGCATCCATCCACGGATCCTAGGTGAGTTGAGCTCTGTCATTTCAAAGCCACTGTATCTAATATTTAGGGACTCATTAAAGACAGGAATAGTACCACTGGATTGGCGCAGGGCCAATGTGGTGCCCATATTTAAAAAGGGAACAAAGTCTTTACCAAGTAACTATAGACCTGTTAGTTTAACTTCTATAGTTGGGAAGATACTGGAACGTTTAATAAAAGACCACATGGATGAGTTCTTGCAGGAAAAAAACTATTTAAGCAGCAGACAACATGGATTCATGAAAGACAGAAGTTGTCAGACAAACCTGATTTCCTTTTATGAAGAGGTAAGTAAAACCCTGGACAGAGGCGTGGCTGTGGACGTGATATATTTGGATTTTGCAAAAGCGTTCGATACAGTTCCGCACACACGGCTCATGTGTAAGGTAAGGTCTACAGGATTGGATATATCAGTTTGTAAATGGATAGAAAACTGGCTGAAAGACAGAATTCAGAGAGTCGTGGTTAATGATTCTTACTCTGAATGGTCCAAGGTTATCAGTGGTGTACCCCAAGGTTCAGTGCTGGGACCCTTACTTTTCAATATATTTATAAATGATATTGGGTCTGAGATCAAAAGTAACATTTCTGTCTTTGCAGATGACACCAAGCTATGCAGTGGAATAACGTCCTTACAGGATGTCTCCAATTTACAAGCCGACCTTAATGCTCTGTCTGATTGGGCGACTAAGTGGCAGATGAGGTTTAATGTAGATAAATGTAAAGTTATGCACTTGGGGGCTAAGAATATGCATGCATCATACATACTAGGGGGAGTACAACTGGGGGGATCTGTAGTGGAGAAGGATCTGGGGGTTTTAGTTGATCATAAGCTCAATAATGGCATGCAATGCCAAGCTGCGGTTTCCAAAGCGAGCAAAGTCCTTTCTTGTATTAAGAGAGGTATGGACTCCAGAGACAGAGATATAATTTTGCCCCTGTACAAATCATTAGTAAGACCTCATCTGGAATATGCAGTTCAGTTTTGGGCACCAGTTCTCAAAAAGGATATAGGAGAACTGGAGAAAGTGCAGAGAAGAGCAACCAAACTGATAAGAGGCATGGAGGAGCTCAGCTATGAGGAAAGATTAGAGGAACTGAATTTATTCACTCTTGAGAAGAGGAGAATTAGGGGGGATATGATCAACATGTACAAATATATAAGAGGTCCTTACAGTGAACTTGGTGTTGAGTTATTCACTTTACGGTCATCACTGAGGACAAGGGGGCACTCTTTACGTCTAGAGGAAAAGAGATTTCACCTCCAAATACGGAAAGGTTTTTTCACAGTAAGAGCTGTGAAAATGTGGAACAGACTCCCTCCAGAGGTGGTTCTGGCCAGCTCAGTAGATTGCTTTAAGAAGGGTCTGGATTCTTTCCTAAATGTACAGAATATAACTGAGTACTAAGATTTGTAGGTATAGTTGATCCAGGGTAAATCCGATTGCCTCTCGGGGGATCAGGAAGGAATTTTTTCCCCTGCTGTAGCAAATTGGATCATGCTCCGCTGGGGTTTTTTGCCTTCCTCTGGATCAACTGTGGGTATGGAGTTGGGTGTATAGGATTTTACTGTGTTTTTTATTTTGTTTTTTTGTTTTTTGTGGTTGAACTGGATGGACTTGTGTCTTTTTTCGACCTGACTAACTATGTAACTATATATATATATATATATATATATATATATATATATATATATATATATATATATATATATATATATATATATATATATAAACCTTGATTGTATTTTTGGAATTAAAAAAAAATAAAAATCTATAAACCTTGATTGTATTTTTGAAATAAAAAAAATATATATATATATAAAAAACGTTGATTGTATTTTTGGAATAAAAAAAAAAAAGAAACCTTGATTTTATCTCTGTTAAACAATAAACATATTTGTAAGATCAAAAATGTGTGGCTGGTTCTTTGTATCAATGCTGACTAATTAAACAACTCATGTATATTTGGGGTGGTAAGATTGACAATGATGGGTATTTAGTACATCCAAAACACATGGCTCTATGAGAACCTCTGAAAAAGCTACAATACACAAAACTAAAAAATAATTAAATTAACAAACAAATTAGACTGTTTATTGCAGAAAATAAAAGATTTTATTCAGCCAAGATCTGGCATTGGAATGGCCCCCCTCCCCATAAAATAATCCACATATGCTTGCCGCACTGCACGTGCGCTTTGGGGGTCCAAGCCTGTATGGCTAGCCTCACGGGCCGCCTCTGGAGCTAGAACTGCTGCCTCATCAGCCAATACAGTTAAATAGTTGGCCAAATGTCTTCGGAGATAATTATGTAAAATGCAGCAACATAGTATTATGTGGTTCCATTTGTATTCTGCCAGGTTTATGGCGGTCAGAAACAAACGAAATAGGCTGGCCATGATGCCAAATGTATTTTCAACCACCCGTCTGGCTCTGGCCAGCCTATAATTAAAAACCCTCCTCTCAGGGGTGAGGGTGCGTTGGGGAAATGGCCTCATGAGGTGGGGACCTGTAACGCTATCAGCGTTAATTCAGTGAGTACGAGCGCAGCTGTATCTTTCCCTAACAGCTGCGCTCTATTCAATAAGTCGTCCGCGTCACTTCCGGTGCACAGACGTCTGCGGTTCACGCTGGAACGCGGAAGTGCGTTCCAGCGTACGGCGCCCGGCTCCTCTCACGAGCCCGGGCTATTTAAACCCCCAGGTTCGGCGGCAGGGTGTTCAGATATTGTTGTTGGACGCCTGCCGCCACCTGTGATTCGGAAACCGCCTGTTGGAGCCTCTCCCTGAAGCACCTGTCTGCCCAGCAGCCCTATCATCCACCCTGCCTCTGGGATTCAGCTCCACGGCACCCTCTCTCACCTTCTCAGCTCCAGCCAGCTTAACTGACCAAGCAGCTCTACAGAGATCCCTGCAATCTGGACATCACGAATCAACTACCTGGAAACATCCTCCAACAGCTGCTACTTAACCGCAAGTACTATGTTACAATAGTAAAGACTACTGCATATGATCATCTCTGTTGCTAATGGGACTGTACATTTAAAACCTCAGTAACTACCTGTCAGTATATTCCTTTAAATATTCCTTTAAACCGAATTCACTTGATACACACACCTCCGGTAGTGTACTGAAACATAAGTTTATTTGCATCCAAACACAGCCACCCTGCCTGAACTGAATGCTGTCCTGTCAATAGATATAATAAGAGACTGTCTAAAATGCTTTCTGCTTAATTAGCTTATGAGTTAATAAGCTACCTCGGTTATAAGTTCCTGTTTCTCACTGGAGGTTGTGATGAGTAAACCCCAAACTCTTACTATTGATTGAGAGTGAACCGGTGGTGAACCCTGAGTAGCCTCCGCAGCTGAGATCCAAAACTAAAACCTTCTAACCCAGAATATTTGCAGAGTCATAACAGGACCCAAACCAAACGCCTCATCTGCGACAAATACGAAGGGCAGCCCCTCTTCGTTCTCCTCCGCAGGTGGCAATCCTAGGTCCTCCGACTGAAGCTGTTGGGCGAACTCGGTCTGAGCAAAGACCCCGCCGTCCGACCATTTTTCCCAACATCCACGTACAGAAAATCATAATTGGCAGACACCACCGCCATCAGCACGACGCTGTGGAACCCCCTGTAGTTAAAATAATGGGATCCGGAATGGGTTGGGGGCACGATGCGGACGTGCTTGCCATGAATGGCTCCTCCGCAGTTCGGAAAGTTCCAACCCAACGCTGGGAGAAGTCCGCTGCCACAGTCTGCCATTCCTGTGGCGTGGTGGGGAACTGTAGAGAAAAAGAAACCAATAAAACATTCAAAGAAACATTGCAAACAGAATATCACAAAACATTTCGGGGATCCTAAAATAAAAGTATTATTTTTAGAGACATAAATAATAAGGGATAACTAAGCAGATGAATCACCACCTCTGATGTGAAAAATAAAAGCTTAGGGGGAGGGGGGCCCCGAGATGAGTTGTTGACCTCAAAAACCACCCCCCCCCCCCAAAAAAAACTGTGAATTATACAGTTAAAAAAAAAATAGGGGGGGGGGGGTTGGGCGTGGACTACAATGGAGCTCAAAAATAAAGGGGGATATAGGGACACACAAAATGCAGCACTACAATGGAGGACAAAAATAAAGGGGGATATAGGGACTAGGCTAGGTGTGTTTGGCCACAAAATAGAATGCTGGTCAGGTTGGCTATATAAAAGATGCATGTAGGCCCAAACTAAAAAAAAAAATACAGCATGCATGGAGACAAAGGGAACATTCACAGCATATTACAAACAGGTTAATTAGGGAGTGTGTGGAAAAAAAACAAAAAAAAGCATGCAATAAATACATAGTTTGTGCATTTAAATTACACCACTTACCTTAACATAGTCCTCCTGCAGAATCTGAATTATGGCAGAACAGGTCTCCGGGATTATGAGGCCCAGAGCCTGGGTGGAGATGCCCGTTGAGAACTTCAAGTCCTGCAGACTTCTCACTGTTGCAAGGTACCGCAACGTAGCAACTAGCCGCTGCTCAACAGTGATGGCTTCCCGCATAACGGTGTCCTGCCTGGTGATATATGGGGACACCGAAGCCAAAAGCTGCTGAAATACGGGGTCAGACATCCTGAGAAAATTACTGAAATCATCAGGGTTGTTTTCTCGGATCTCCCGCAGCAGAGGCATATGAGAGAACTGGTCCATGCGAAGAAACCAGTTCTTGGTCCACAACCTCCTCCTCACCCTGTTCATGGACCGGAGCCGGGATGCAGCACACATCCGAACAACAAGCACAGCACAATCTCGGCGACGAGAACGTACCCGCAACATGGCTAGAAAACGGTCGTTAAATCAGATCGGACTAAAAAAAAACGCCCTGAAGAACAGAAAGGCCTCTGAAGAACGACCTGCAAAACAGGAACGTGCAGACAAGAACGCACTGCCAAAACAAATACGTCCTGAATACAAGCACTGCAAGACATATCCGACCCGAAAAGCACAAACTGTACGACAGAAAACTAAATTTAAAGCACAAAGACTGAAAAGCGCGAATCGTCTCTCACCAAACTTTTACTAACACGCAACCACACGATATCAGCAAAATAGGCCGTCTTCCGCATGGAAACTACCCTTTATAGTGCCGTCGTACGTGCTGTACGTAACCGCGCTTTGCTAGAGCTTTTTGAAAAAACGATGGTGTGTATGCTACGTAGTTTTTTAAAATGAAGTTTGAAAAACGTCTTTTTTATGCAAAAAAAAAATCGTTTTTTTTCATTACAAAAAACGACCATGTGTACGCGGCATTACTGGTTGTCTAACCTATGGACAAGGCTGGTGTGAATGAAAACATGTTGCTGAGCGTGGTCTGAGCCACTAAGTATGTATTGGCTCAGGCTATAGAGATTACCAAAAGGAGATTGTATATGTTGTAAGCAAATAATGGATAGGGGTATTTACCTGGAGTGAAGGTAACAGATGGGAGCAGTCATGCAGTCCAAACCATTGCTTGATCACAAATGACTTGCTCACCGCTTTGTTTAAATACCCTACTCCCGCCAATCAGCAATACACAGCACAACGGAGATTGAATCCCTGGGCCGAGGGTGCACGCCCCCTCCCCAATCGCTCATGCGCATGGGCGCACGTCGGAGTGACGGGCTGCACCCAAGGCTCACCGACACAAGAGCTCCCCCGCCGCACTTGGCATGTGCATGGGGGAAGCAAGATGGCGGCCAGGCGGTGGATTCCACGCTGAATCGCCATCAATTGCCGCCGCATATTGAAAATATGGGCGACTGAGTGTGCTGGGCAGCACTGTGGGGGGAATCCCCAGGCATGGGGCAAAGGCAACAAGAAAATAAATGAAATTAAATGTATTGTATAGCCTATAGTTAGATCGCCCTCTGGTGGCGGCTATTGGCATAGCGGCTGAAGAGCCTAATGACAATAAAGCCAGTGATTTGACAGAAAACAATGTAGCTCACTACATCAGACAAATGATTGGAAAAAAAGGAAAAGAGGGGGGATAAGATGAATATAGGAACACATGGAGGAACCAGCAGGCAGATATGGCTTTTCAAATCAAACAGGGTAGTTACAATATTATAGCATTCCAAACAATTATTCATCATTTGCATAATTATTTATAATTTTTGATTGCATGGTTACAACATAAGTATATCAAAGTACAGTTTTAACCTACCAAGACAAAAGAAAAAGGGAACATTTTGGAAACATAATTTAGCATTTGTGACCTTATTTCTCCATCCCTCTGGAGGAAAATCCCTCTAGGAATGGTTTGAAGCATACTGCTTGCCCGCAGTGTATATATCCAGCGCATCTCCAGCTGGAGGAGAACTTTATTCCAGTCTCCTCCCCTGGAGCTGGGGTGGACCCGATCAAGGATGAGAAATTTAACATTGGGAAACCTTTCTCCATGTACCAATTGTGTTTGCCGACCTAATGGAAGATCTGGATCATTGCTTTTCATGCTTTTGATGTGTCTGTAGGCTCGTTGCCAAAGTTGTAACTTGACTTTTCCTATGTAGAAGCAACCACAGTGGCAGCGCAACATGTATATCACTCCAATTGTTTTGCAGTTTGCAAAATGTTGTGGGCGGAATATCTGGCCATTGGGAAGAAATGGGTGTTTGTCTGTGTACATGTACCTGCAGTATTTGCAGGCACCACACATATATGTGCCTCAAAATTTGCATGGATCCGATCGTGATTCACCCTTGTATTCACTGGTGATAAGTTGATCTTCTTACAGATTTAACCCTTTTCAAAGAAAAGAGTGGGTACTCGGGTACAAATTGACTTAACATGGAATCCATTGAGAGCAAATGCCAGTATTTCCTGATGATGTTAGTAACTGTATGATGTTGGCTGTTGTACCTAGTTATGATGCAAACTGGATTGCTGTCACTTTTGGATTTAGTAGAGTGTAAAATAGTGTTTCTGTCCTGTGTGAGCACTCGTTTGTATGCCTGCTTTAAACAGGAATACGAGTATCCTCATCGCAGGAGGATATCTTGAAGCTTGAGGGCCTGGTCTCTAAAATCTGCATCCCCAGAGCAGTTGCGTCGGATGCGCAGGTATCCCCAAGCTTGAGGTCCTGGTCTCTAAAATCTGCATCCCCAGAGCAGTTGCGTCGGATGCGCAGGTATCCCCAAGCTTGAGGTCCTGGTCTCTAAAATCTGCATCCCCAGAGCAGTTGCGTCGGATGCGCAGGTATCCCCAGGGAGCAATCTATACAGGAAACCTACTGCAGGAAACAATATACTACATGCCTCCAGTTTCCATCCTCAAGCCCTTATCAGATCCATCCCTTATGGACAATACCTGCACATCCGACGCATCTGGGGATGCAGATTTTAGAGACCAGGCCCTACTGTGGTGGTGGCGCCTATTGGTGAAAGTGATGACTAGAGTATAAAAAGGTGTATCCAAAATAAAAAAATTATTCATATGCATTATTGCACTGCACTTTTTGATGAGTAACATTGGCTGTGCGCACACAGCAGTGAAGGCATAGCACAGTATTTAATTATTTTGGATACACCTTTTTTATACTCTAGTCATCACTTTCACCAGTAGGCGCCACCACCTACTAATATCTCTTATCCAAAAGTGTCAGACACGTCCGCTGCAATATCGCAGGCCTGACAAAAAAAATCGCAGATCGCCGCCATTACTAGTAAAAAAAAAAAAAAATCATAAATCTATCCCCTATTTTGTAGGCGCTATAACTTTTGCGCAAACCAATCAATATACGCTTATTGCGATTTTTTTTAACAAAAATATGTAGAAGAATACGTATCGGCCTAAACCAAGGAAATTTTTTTTTGGGATATTATTATAACAAAAAAGTAAAAAATATTGTGTTTCTTTTCAAAATTTTCTGTATTTTTTTGTTTATAGCGCAAAAAAAAAAAATCGCAGAGATGATCAAATACCACCAAAAGACCGCGCAATTGTCATTCAAAATACATCAGCGCTGAAAATTGGTCTGGGCACGAAGAGGGTTTAACCACTTAACCCCCGGACCATATTGCTGCCCAAAGACCAGAGGACTTTTTGCGATTCGTGACTGCGCCGCTTTAACTGACAATTGCGCGGTCGTGCAACGTGGCTCCCAAACAAAATTGGCGTCCTTTTTTTCCCACAAATAGAGCTTTCTTTTGGTGGTATTTGATCACCTCTGCGGTTTTTATTTTTTGCGCTATAAACAAAAATAGAGCGACAATTTTGAAAAAAAATGAATATTCTTTACTTTTTGCTATAATAAATATCCCCCAAAAATATATAAAACAACTTTTTTTTTCCTCAGTTTAGGACGATACGTTTTCTTCTACATATTTTTCGTTAAAAAAAAAAATCGCAATAAGCGTTTATTGATTGGTTTGCGCAAAAGTTATAGCGTTTACAAAATAGGGGGTATTTTTATGGCATTTTTATTAATATATTTTTTTTACTAGTAATGGCGGCGATCAGCGATTTTTTTTCGGTACTGCGACATTATGGCGGACACTTCGGACACTTTTGACACATTTTTGGGACCATTGGCATTTTTATAGCGATCAGTGCTATAAAAATGCATTGGATTACTATAAAAATGCCACTGGCAGTAAAGGGGTTAACACTAGGGGGCGGGGAAGGGGTTAAGTATGTCCCTGGGTGTGTTCTTACTGTGGGGGGGGGGGGTGGCCTCACGAGGGGAAACACTGATCCTCTGTTCATACATTGTATGAACAGAAGATCAGCATTTCCCCCCCTGACAGGACCGGGAGCTGTGTGTTTACACACACAGCTCCCGGTCCCCGCTCTGTAACGAGCAATCGCGGGTGCCCGGTGGCGATCGAGCCTGCCGGGCACACGCACGGGAGTCGGGGGCGAGCGGGGGCCCCTAGTGGCGGCTTAAAGAGTGGACGTTATACTACGTGCTCTCGCCCAGGAGAGCCGACCTGCCGCCGTAGAATGACGGTGCGCAGTCGGCTAGTAGTTAAGTGCCCAGTAATGAAGTTACTCATTTAATGTTTGTAATAACTTATCAGTACATTCTAGACCTATAACCTTGGCATTATATTAATTTTCATTTGCAGCGGTTATGAGCTACAACAATATAACTCCCTCACTGTGAACAATCTGGTAAGACTATGAACATGTTATCTTAAGTTATTTAATATACAACAAAATAAGTAATAAGACAATAACAATCCCCCCTTAGGGCAATCACATATTACCATCACATACTATCTTTACAGGGCCCAGCGGAGGTTGGCTCCAGCAGTACTGTGTATGGGCAGCCTAGGGCATCGGCCAGGCAACATTTGAACTATCCCCAATCACGTTACACCAGTGAACCCAGATCACAATGCTGCTCATCTTCTTTGTTTTTAAGCGCATGAATGGAATGATCTGGCCATAGAACAGCTTCAAGCTGTGAGTACTGAGAAGTTACTACTTCCCTTTTTTATCATTAAAGCGGTGGTTCCGCGGTATATCTTTTTTTTTTTTTTTTCTGTAATCCCCAGGTCTTACCTTAACTCCCGCACTAACAGGATGTCCCAGACTTTCAGCCATCCGATGCGCTGTATTTAGTAAAATTATATTTTAGATTTTTTCTAGATGGACGTTTCCATCTTACCTGAGGGCATTGTGAAGCCGACAGGGTCTTCTTCCGGGATCGGGCGAATGCTGGCCTCCCAGCATTCACCGCCTGATCCCGCGCATCTGCAGTGTTGACGGCGAGCGTCGCCGTCAACACTACATGGTTGCCATAACAACGGCCGGCGTGAGAAGTTCATGCCCCGTTGTTTATACTATTACCTTAGCTATCAGCTGCAGCTCCAAACAGTCACTGAGCAGCTGATAGAAAGGTAAAGACATCTTCTTTTTCACTGTGCCCTAAATATAATTCTTAACATTGACATAGCTAGATAAATGTAGAAGTTTATTATTATATTCAAACTATTTTTTATTAATTATTGATTTAGCTTATTTTTTAATAAAATTGCTAGTAATAGATTAGTAACGATTGTATACATTTTAAATAAATAAATAAATTGTTGTTGAAGTATGTATGTATGTAAAATATATATATATATATATATATATATATATATATATATATATATGTATATATATATACTTATAAACAAAATGTATTTATATTTCTATTTATCTTTAGCTATAATGTAAAAATGTAACTGTATAAAATTTTTTATATTTTTCAAATAATATAGAAAATAAATATCATTAGTATAAATCTAAATAAATCAAATATTACACATGTTTATTATATATTTGAATACAATAATGTCCTGTTTTTTTTATAATTTATTTATAATTTTTTAAAAATTTAGATCATAATTAAAAAGTAAATTTATTCTTATTAATCTATATAGGATTATAATTACATTTCTATAGATAGATCTTGGTAAAATAATTAAAGAGATTTTATTAGAAATTAAGAAAGACTGTTCTTTAGGCTGCATTCACACCTAGGCATAGGCAATAGCGGCGTTTTCAGACGTTTTTTTCGGCGTTTTGTCGCGCGAATATGCGCGCGTTTGCATACAGCGTTTTCCGACGTTTTTGTACCTCGTCTTTTTTCTTATAATCCAATAGGAAATATGATCATCCCTGACATCACTTGTTGCTATCCTAGGATTTTTATTTTCCTCTTCCTGTGTGAATATACCTCTTCCGGGTCATCATTGTGCTTCCCATTCCAAGATGAACGACGATGAGATGGCATGTATGATGGCAGCAGTCACTGCCACCTCGTATATGCTATACCAGGGACAGAGGAGAAGGAAGAGGGCACGGAGATATTGGATCCACCCTGTTATTGCCGGTCGGGAAGAAACAGGTCAATTTTGGGTCCTTTATAAAGATCTCCGAGAGCACGAGGAGAAATTCCTGGACTACACCAGGATGTCTATGAAAAGGTTTGGAAAAATTATCTGTATTCATTGTTTTTGACATTGTACCTTTCCATGTCCACTAAAAACCTCATTTATTTTTATTAACAGCTTTGATGAGTTGCTAGAACTGCTCAGCGGTAGATTACAGAGGATGGACACCTTTTTCCGCAATTTCATACCCCCTGTGGAGCGACTTATCATCACACTGAGGTAAAAAGTTAAAAAATCATTGTCAAATTTTTCCGGATCTACGTTTTTTTACAATTTTCCAAAATGATGCTCTAGTGCCCATAAAATAAATAAAAAACAAAATTGTATACTCACCGTATAACTACCTACCCCCTTTCTACTATTCATGACTCGCCTCACGGTGCCACCATTACATTCCAGACTGTGCCCCATTACAAGCCAGATTGAGCCCCATTATATGACAGATTGTGCCCCATTACATGCCAGATTGAGCCCCATTATATGACATACTGTGCCCCATTATATGACAGACTGTGCCCCACCCATTACATGCCAGACCTGCCACATTACATGACAGACTGTGCCCCATTACATGCCAGATTGAGCCCCATTATATGACATACTGTGCCCCATTATATGACAGACTGTGCCCCACCCATTACATGCCAGACCTGCCACATTACATGACAGACTGTGCCCCATTACATGACAGACCTGCACCATTACATGTCCTGACCTGACCCATTCAGACCGTGCCCTTACCTTTGCGAATCTTGCCCGTATGTTTCTTCAAAAAGCCGTGCCAAATACATCTTCTGTTCCATGACAGGCGGAACATTCAGCGTCCTATGAGGCACTGTGTTCAGTGTTCGTCCATCACGGAGGCCCTCTCGTCCTCGGACGAGAGGGCCTCCGTGATAGGCGGAAAGCAAATACTCCAAACACTATTGCATACATTACCCAATAATATTATATTTGTATATGCATCTAATATTTAAAAACACACGTTTTATAAGGTCCAATTTTTTTTATTTTTTTATAAAGTATATTATAAACTATCAAAAAAATGGGTTAAGGGATGGTGGCGCTGCTTATGCTTATTAATAAGTGTCCACAAGATGTCCTATGTGACCCCCTATGGGGGTAGCACCTGCACACTTGGACGCAACAGTGTGTAGGCTTAGGAGACCCATCCCCATTGGTCTCTCCTAGCAACTGAAGCTCCCCTACAAATATTTCACATCACATAGGACATCTTGTGGACACTTATTAATAAGCATAAGCAGCGCCACCATCCCTTAACCCATTTTTGTTGCTATTTCCAGGTCTCTGAGGCCCGTCAGGGAGGCAGCAGCTTAATATCATTTACTCCTAAGCGCGGATCCCCCCTCTTTATATTATAAACTATATTCATCCTATTTTTAATTTTTTTTATTTTTTGGTCAAAAAAACAAACTTTAAGCAAACGTTGCTCATAGAAAACAAACACTTTGACTGCAGTTGAACTAGAGTCTGATAACACAACATTAAAGTTTTTGGAAAACTTGGGGATTCCCCTGGGTCATCCACCGACATGCCAGCGTGTATGGCTTTGCCAAAACTTGACCAATCAGATGTTGATGTTGTAGCATGCGGCCAACGTGATGGTGGTGTTGCTGGTGGTTGTGGTGGTGGTGGTGTTGGTGTAGGTTGAGGATTGTAAGGTGGGAGTGTAGGCAGGTGTGTGTAATCGGAAGGGTATGTCGTGCGAGAAGGGTAAGTAGGAGGTTGTGTCGGTAGATGAAATGTTTGTGAAGTCGGAGGATGGTAGGCAGAAGGTGTCGTCTGTGGGCGTCTGTAAGGTGAAAGTGTCGAAGTGTGCGTCTGCAGGTGCGTCAGATCAGGGAGTGTTGAGGAAGTGTATGCAGAAGGTGGTGTTGGTAGTTGAGGGTGGGTAGAAAGTGTTGGCGTCTGAGTCGGGTAAGGTGGTGCGTGTTGAGGTAGGTGGCTGTGAAAAGGTGGTGCTGTGAAGTGACGAAGTGGTGGTGCTGACAGATGTTGCGGGTGTTGGTTAGCATAGGGGCCATACGGTGGTGGTGGTTCTGGGGATAGGTAGGGTTCTTCCGGCGGAATAAATGTGTTGATGTACCGTATGGTACCTGCCAGCATATCGGCTTGTAGGTTTTTAGGAACCCTGTCCATTAACTCCGCCAGACATTGGGCCGACTTGTTTCCGTATGAAGGGGTATTAGTATTTGTACCCATTCTGTCCTTCATTTCGGACATAATCTGTAGCATCATTGTCACATTGGGGTCTGATTCCGGAGCTTTTCTTCTGGTCCCCCTCGCAGCTACACGCGGCACCGGCCTTGGCGTTGTCTCCAGCTCTCCCAGAGGTGTTGCCGGCGTAGATTGCGATGAACTGGCCAACTGGCTTTCCGGCTCCAGACCCTCCAGTGTCTGATCACATGAATTTCGGCTGCTGTTATCCATCCCGACAGGGGCGGTCGGAGCAGCTTCCTCCCAGCTGTTTTCAGTCCTGAAAATATAAATGAATTATTATAACTTTCGTATACCAATTGCGTTTACTGTCCTTAGTACAGATAATAGTTTACCTCGCCAAACTCAATGAAGGTCTCAAGAATTCTAATTCCTTAGCATGAATGTATTCTTTGATGGGACATGCCGCCGATCCACTCCTGTTACTCCTTACCAGTCTCATGTATCTTGCATAGGCGTCACGAAAGCTCTTCCATTTGTCTTTTATCTGTTTCACTGTCAAAAACAAAATAAAATAATATATATTATTTTCTTTGTAGATATTTATCGACTGGACAGTCTCTAGGAAGTCTACATTATGCCTTCCGTATAGGCAAGTCTACAGCGAGTTATATCATACGTGACACCTGCTCTGCTATATGGGAGGTTCTCCAGGAAGTAGTGTTCAAGAAACCTACTGCACAGGAATGGGCACAGATTGCGGAGGTATTCTGGCAACGCTGCAACTTTCCCAATTGTGTCGGAGCAATAGATGGGAAGCACATTAGGATTGTGAAGCCCATGAGAAGTGGAAGCGAATTCTTCAACTACAAGAAATACTTCTCATTTGTATTGATGGCTGTAGCAGATGCAAACTACTGTTTTACATACATAGACATTGGGTCATATGGGAGCAGCGCGGACTCAACCATCTTTGGAAACTCTAACTTTGGTCAAATGCTGCGATCAGATGATCTTGACCTACCACAATGCAGTCCTCTCCCAGGCACAAATGGCCCTCCCCTACCGAGTGTATTTGTGGGTGATGAGGCCTTTTCTTTGGGGACAAATCTCCTACGGCCTTATTCGGGGCATAGTTTGACAGAGGAGAGAAGGGTATTCAACTACCGCCTAACCCGGGCACGGCGAGTAGTTGAATGCACTTTTGGAATACTTGCCAATAAGTGGTGGCTCCTGCACACTCCCATAGTGTTAAACATGCAGAATGCCGTCACGGCTGTCAAAGCTGCGTGCGCCTTGCACAATTTTGTGAGGCAGCGCGATGGCTTTTATTTAGAAGAGCCGGTTACTGAGACTCTGGAAAGAGCTCAGTGGACTGGTGTCCGTGGGAACAGGCAGGGCTCCCATGTATGGGATCAGTATGCCGCATATTTTATGTCTCCTGAAGGACAGGTACCATGGCAGCTGGATTCCATTTAATTATTAATATTATTCTTTTTTTGTGAAACTGTCAATGCTTGCCGTACTTTTTTGAAGAATACATCATATGCTGTTGTAATAAAATAAAAATATGTTATTGATGTATTAAGAAGTCTCATGTTTGTTTTATTTTGGTGCATTATCCCTATGGTATCAAATCGGGGTCATGGTGTCAGGATGGGAACAACAACTCACGGGTCCTGCCTTAGTGGTAACATTAGGGTTGTTGGTTACTAGGAAGGGGAGTATCCCCCCAATGGGGGCACTGTACTATATTATTCACTGATAACAATGATGGTATACTAATCCTCCTAGGTGGAATAGTATACCATCATTGTTATCATTGAATAATACAGTGCAGTGCCCCATTGTTTGTGTCAATGGGGGGAATAGTGCGTCAGGACATTGGAAGGCTAGCAAACGGCCAAATCTGACACTCGTGCAGCAGCATAGGTGCTTACAAAAGGTGGTGTCACTAGATATTTTATTTAATATTTTATTTTTATTTAATAAGACGGCCGTCAGCACAAATATTATACGGGCACATATTGTCTCTTGCAAATAGTGACACAGGTCTGTCACCTCCACCAGTCTACCCTCTTCCCCCACGGTTAGAACACTATATTAAGTACACATTCCCTTCCTCACCCCCCTAGTATGGGTATACAAACATTGAATTTCCAAAAAAAACAAATATAATATCTACTTATGTTCATTTTACTTTTTCCCGGAGTTTACCTTTTTTATCTTTATCTGCCATTTCGGTCCAGTTAGGATATATCTGAGAGGCAATTTGGTCCCATGCCCTCCTCCGAACTGTTCTCAAACTGTAGGATGGATCCTTGATGTCATACAGGCAGGTGTGCTCCTTCACCATCCTAATAAATTTCTCTGTCTCCAGGACGGAAAGTGTATCACCGAGGTCTGATGCCATGCTTGCTGCTGTGTGATACTGCTATGCAAAATGGTGATTTTGGGACTTCCTGTTTGAGATTATGTACTTTCTTTTTCATTTCCAGTATTCAATATGAGCAGCAAAGGCGTAAAAACGCGTGTCCAAACGCTTGTTGTCGCGCAATACGCGCGTATCGGGCGTTTTACATTGATTTCTATGGAAAATAAAAAACGCGCAAATACGCGAATTGCGCGACAAAAAAGGGTCCGGAACTTCTTTTGGCTACAGGCGATGCGCATCAGGCGCATCAGCGTGCAGATGTGAACTGTCCCCATTGACTAACATTGCTTTTTGTCCCTCTGGCGTTTGTTCGCGTCGCGCTACATGCGACAAAACGCGAAGGTGTGAATGGGGTCTAAGTGGGTTTCTGTAGAGGCAAAGACTAATTAATTCAGTTGCAAAGTCTGTGTTATCTGTTCTCTTTTTTTGAGCAATGGCAGACTCACCCAACATCCAAAGGTCACTGATAGCAAAAAGATTGCAATGTTACGACCAGACCAGTCTTACTTTTTTTTTGTAAATCTTTTATTTTTTAAGAAAAATAAATATAAAGTTTGAGGTGTGTGTATGTATATATATATATATATATATATATATATATATATTTTTTTTTTTTTTATATTGATCTATATGTAAATATACACACACTGCAATATATACACACACACACATTGTGTGTGTAGATATTTATATATATATATATATATATATATATATATATATATATATATATATATATATATATTTAGTATATGAATATAACCAAAGCTTTATATGTAGCATATAAAATAACTTATATATATATATATATATATATATATATATATATATATATATGTGCGTGTTTGTATTTTCCTACTTTATTCTCTAAAATCTAATGTTATGTAATTATGCAGTCTGAGCAGATGCTTGTTATCTCTAGCCTTTAAATGTTATCTTCTCTATGTAAAACCAAAGAAGGCCAGGGGAAAGGCCATTACTGATACAAACTAAACCAGAAAAATACCAAAAAAATAACTAAAAACCCTTATTACAAAAAATATATCTGTATTTAATAAAATTTATATTTCACATAAATATCTAAAATATATATATACATACATACATATATACATATATATATATATATATATATATATATATATATATATATATATATATATATATGTATATATTTTAAACAATATTTTTTTTTATTAAAAAAAATATATATATAGATAGATAGAACATTGTAATGTATTAATAATAAAATTATCGAAATTTTTAATTCAAATGATTATATATTTAGTAGAGTTCACACTATTTTAAAATTCAATTTTCACAGGAAAATATCTTTTAATATAAATCATCTGTGATCAATATTCATTTTAAAATGGTAAGTAAATCAAGCTTTCTAATATTATTAAAATATAAAATATTTTAATCATTGTCTAACTTTGCTAATATTAAAACCTTGTTAAATGTCTTTTTTGGTAGGCCAATAACCAGGACAGCGCTCCATTGAGTCCAAACAGTTATCGTGCTTTGTCTCATGAAGAAAGAGTAAGTCTTATTTTTTAATAATTAACATTTTAGACATATATAGAAACAATATCTAGAGTTAATTCATATTTTATCTCTCTATCTCTCTCTATATCTATCTATCTATCTATCTATAGATAGATAAATCTATCTATATAGAAATCGAGATAGATATACATATATACACACACATATTATATATATATATATATATATATATATATATATATATATATATATATATATCGTAAATTAAACTAAATAATTGATGATTTTTTTTTTTAATTTGTCTAATATATTGAAATCTATATATATATATATATATATATATATATATATATATATATATATATACACCCACAAATAAAAATATCACATATATAAGAACATTAAATAATAATAAAAAATATATATATATATATATATATATATATATATATATATATATAAATATATTTTTTTTATTTTATTAAATGTTCCTCTATATGTATGTTTTTTTTTTTAGGTGTGTGTAATACATCTATCTCTATATTTCTATCTCTCTATATCTCTCTACCTCTCTCTATCTAGCTCTCTATCTCGATCTCTCTCTATCACTCTCTATATATGTCTCTCTATTTCTCTCTCTCTATATCTATTTCTCAATATATCTCTCTCTCTCTCTCTCTCTCTCTATTTCTCTGTATCTTAATATCTCTCTATATATCTGTCTCTATCTCTCTCTCTATCTCTCTCTCTCTGTCTTTCTATCTCTCTATTTCTCTGTATCTTAATATCTCTCTCTATATCTGTCTCTATATGTCTCTCTATATCTCTCTCTCTATATCTGTCTCTATATGTCTCTCTATCTATATCTCTCTCTATATATATCTCTCTCTATCTATCTCTCTATCTCAATCTATCTCTCTCTCTCTCTCTATCTATCTCTCTATCTTTCTACCTCTCTCTCTATATCTCTCTCTATCACTCTATCTATCTCTCTCTCTATCTATGTCTCTCTATATCTCTATCTTTCTCTCTATCTCTCTCTTTATCTCTATCTCTCTATCTCTATCTCTCTCTCTAAGTTTCTCTCTCTCTCTCTCTCTATGTTTCTATATATATATCTCTATCACTCTATCTTTATCTCTATATATATATATATATCTCTCTCTATCTGTCTCTATATCTCTCGATACTAATCTAAAAAGCAAGAAAAAAAAAATTAATTCTAAATTTTTTGTATTTTATATATTGTTTTCCTTATATTAAATTTTTTCTAGAGAAATATAATGGTGGCTCAACTATTAGCAAGATTTGAGGGGAACGAAAATGAGCAAGCATTTACTGCAAACCCAACATACGAAGACAGTCCGGAAACAGAAGAACCAGAATTTTCTACAGATAGAATTGGCAATACTACTTGGTGCCACTGTGATTGTTGCCGAACAATGCCTACACAAACAGAGTCGGTTTGTTGCAGGGAGATCGAGTCTGTTAGGGATAGTATTCCGGATGGAAGCAATTGTATTATCTTCGCTCCAATGTTTGTATCGTAAATAGCGACAGATGCCCATGTGAGACTTACAAATAATTCATGGTACCTTCAGGAGCAGCCACCTTGCCATCCTCTATGGATACGGCAGAGCCATTACCCACCCCTGGGGCACAGGAGGCTGCAGCCTTTTGGAGTGTCAATCCCAGACGGGATAAGACCCCAACGGCATTGGGCACTCCAATGGGTAAAGGTCCTGGCCCACACAAGGGAAGAGGAAAGAATAAAAACACTAGGGGCAAGGCGAGCTCATCAGGTGGGAGATCATCCCATACTCCTGTCATACAGGAAACTCCACCTTGGAAAACCATACATAGTAAAGGAAGGGGCCATAATCGAGGTGGAGGAAGTGTCCCCCCTGGAAACTTCCCACCTCCCCCCTTGTCTACTTACAACTATTATGCACCATTACAAAATTATTGGGATGGACCCCCACCCACTAACCAACAACATTTTTTAGGGCAAGGGAGGACCCCATGGAGGGGCCCTCCACCCTTCCCACCAACTTGGACTGGAGACTGGAGGGAGCCCCCTCTGTTCCCATATCCTCCGCCACCAGCTCTGCCTCCTCCAGGCCAATCCAGGCCCAAAAGAAAAAATCAAGAGGAGTCAGGGGGGGGAGAAGAGTCCAAAAGAGCAAGGCCGTGATCGGCACTGGAATCTTTAACCTCAGTGGAGTTGATCTCACGGAGGACGAGATAAGAGTGTTAGATAAGGGTTTAAAATTTGCTCCCGTACGTAACCTCAATAAGTTTGAAACGTATGTGAGTGTACAGAAGTATATAAGAAATTTGAACTTAAAGAAGTATTTCTTGTCAAACCCAGTTATGAAGAATACTATAGCTGCTACTTCTAATCACTCTACATTGAGAAATAAATCTGTTTTCAATCCCCAATACACCGATACCAAACACTTGGATGTGTTTCGGAATTTGGTCTGTAAAGATCTTGATAGTTTGCGAATCAAGAAAGTGAATGATTCACAGTGTATACAGAGGGGTATTGCCTCTCTGGAAAAACGCAATGAGATCGTTATTCGCCCCGCAGATAAGGGGGGAGGGCTGGTGGTCCTCAGTAAGACCTATTATTTTGAGGAAATGGGTAGGCTTCTTGGGGACCATGATACTTATTCTCCAATGGTGAATTTTAAAAATGATCTCCATATTTTGATTGAGAGAGGTAAAGGATCTGGGATCCTTAATAAGAAGGAAGCTGCGTACTTAGACCCCTATTATTGTCGGACCCCGATTATTTACTTCTTGCCCAAAATGCATAAAAATGCAGAACGGCCTCCAGGCCGCCCGATCGTGAATGGGATCGATTCAGTCAGTTCTCGATTAGGGCAGTATCTAGATGTCTTCTTACAGCCGTTAGTCTGCAAATTGCCTGCGTATCTATGAGATACTAAGCAAATTATCCAAATTCTGAATTCCATCACGTGTACATCTGAAACGATACTGGTGACAGCTGATGTGGGGTCTTTGTACACCATTATAGGGCACAATGCAGCCCTTACATCAGTTGCATGGGCTCTGGATTCCACTAATCTGGATCCCGAGCATGTTCGTTTTCTTTTGGATAGTTTGGAATTTTGTTTACTGAAAAACTATTTTTGGTTTGATAAGCAGTTTTTTCTTCAGCGCTGCGGAGTTGCAATGGGGGCTCGTTTCGCTCCCAGTGTGGCCAATTTATTTATGGCCCACTGGGAGCGAGATGCGATCTTCCATGATATGCCATCCCAGCTCCGCTGTTATCGAAGATATATAGACGATTTGGTACTCATCTGGGAAGGTGATATGCCATCTTTGAATGCCTTCATGACAAGGTTGAATTCTAACCAGTTGGGTATAGTCTTGACCTGGACCGTTTCTACGGAACAGGTGACCTTTCTAGACTTGGAGATATCTAAGTCTGAATCTAGATTGGTGACTAAAAACCACTTTAAGTCGGTGGACAGGAATGGTTATATTCCATTGACTAGTTGCCACCATAGATTGTGGCTGTGTAACATACCACGTGGCCAATTCGTAAGATTACGAAGAAACTGCACCAGGGAGTCTGATTTCCTGGTGCAGTCCCGTGAACTGGCCACTAGGTTTGTTGCAAAGGGATACTCCAAGCCCTTGATAGAGCAAGAAATAGAGAAAGTTAGGACCGCAGATAGAAATCTAGGAAATACAAATTTTAAGATGCTATTGGATTTCAATATTCAGCACAAAGCATTTGAAAAAATTGTTGCTAAATATTGGCCGATATTAACCACTTAAGCTCCGGACCAATACGCTGTCTAAAGACCAGAGGTGTTTTTACAATTTGGCAATGCGCTGCTTTAACTGGTAATTGCGCGGTCATGCAATGTTGTACCGAAACGAAACTTGCGTCCTTTTCTTCCCACAAATAGAGCTTTATTTTGATGGTATTTGATCGCCTCTGCGATTTTTATTTTTTGCGATATAAACGCAAAAAGACCGTAAATTTTGAAAAAAAATGATTTTTCTTATAACAAAAAGTAAAAAAAATCGAATAAACTAAATTTTAGTCAAACATTTAGGCCAAAATGTATTCAGCCACATGTCTTTAGTAAAAAAAATCGCAATAAGCGTATATTTATTGGTTTTCGCAAAAGTTATAGCGTCTACAAACTAGGGTACATTTTCTGGAATTTACACAGCTTTTATTTTATGACTGCCTATCTCATTTCTTGAGGTGCTAAAATGGCAAGGCAGTACAAAACCCCCCCAAATGACCCCATTTTGGAAAGTAGACACCCCAAGGAAACTGCTGAGAGGCATGTTGAGTCCATTGAATATTTATTTTTTTTGTCCCAAGTGATTGAATAATGACGAAAAAAAAAAAAAAAAAATGTTTACAAAAAGTTGTCACTAAATGATATATTTCTCACACATGCCATGGTTATATGTGGAATTGCACCCCAAAATACATTCTGCTGCTTCTCCTGAGTACGGGGATACCACATGTGTGGGACTTTTTGGGAGCCTAGCCGCATACGGGGCCCCAAAACCCAAGCACCGCCTTCAGCATTTCTAAGGGCACACATTTTTGATTTCACTCCTCACTACCTATCAAGGTTTCGAAGGCCATAAAATGCCAAAATAGCAAAAAAAAAAACCAAATGACCCCATTTTGGAAAGTAGACACCCTAAGCTATTTGCTGAGAGGCATGTCGAGTCCATGGAATATTTTATATTTTGACACAAGTTGCGGGAATATGACAAACTGATTTTTTTTTGCACAAAGTTGTCACTAAATGATATATTGCTCACACATGCCATAGTTATATGTGGAATTGCACCCCAAAAGACATTCTGCTGCTTCTCCCGAGTACGGGGATACCACATATGTGGGACTTTTTGTGAGCCTAGCCACGTACGGGGCCCCGAAAACAAAGCACCGCCTTCAAGATTTCTAAGGGCATACATTTTTGATTTCACTCCTCACTACCTATCACTACCTATCACAGTTTTGAAGGCCATAAAATGCCAAGATGTCACACAACCCCCCCAAATGACCCCATTTTGGAAAGAAGACACCCCAAGCTATTTGCTGAGAGGCATGTTGAGTCCATGGAATATTTAATTTTATGGCCCCAAGTGATTGAATAATGACCAAAAAAAAAATTTTTTACAAAACGTTGTCACTAAATGATATATTTCTCACATATGCCATGGGCATATGTGGAATTGCACCCCAAAATACATTCTGCTGCTTCTCCTGAGTACGGGGATACCACATGTGTGGGACTTTTTGGGAGCCTAGCCGCGTACGGGACCCCGAAAACCAATCACCGCCTTCAGGATTTCTAAGGGCATAAATTTTTGATTTCACTCCTCACTACCTATCACAGTTTCGAAGGCAATAAAATGCCAAAACAGCACAAAACCCCCCCAAATGACCCCATTTTGGAAAGTAGACACCCCAAGCTATTTGCTGAGAGGCATGTTGAGTCCATGGAATATTTAATTTTTTTGCCCCAAGTCACTGAATAATGACCAAAAAAAAAAAAATACAAAACGTTGTCACTAAATGATATATTTCTCACACATGCCACGGTTATATGTGGAATTGCACCCCAAAATACATTCTGCTGCTTCTCCTGAGTACGGGGATACCACATGTGTGGGACTTTTTGGGAGCCTAGCCGCGTACGGGACCCCGAAAACCAATCACCGCCTTCAGGATTTCTAAGGGCATAAATTTTTGATTTCACTCCTCACTACCTATCACAGTTTCGAAGGCAATAAAATGCCAAAACAGCACAAAACCCCCCCAAATGACCCCATTTTGGAAAGTAGACACCCCAAGCTATTTGCTGAGAGGCATGTTGAGTCCATGGAATATTTAATTTTTTTGCCCCAAGTCACTGAATAATGACCAAAAAAAAAAAAATACAAAACGTTGTCACTAAATGATATATTTCTCACACATGCCACGGTTATATGTGGAATTGCACCCCAAAATACATTCTGCTGCTTCTCCTGAGTACGGGGATACCACATGTGTGGGACTTTTTGGGAGCCTAGCCGCGTACGGGGCCCCGAAAACCAAGCACTGCCTTCAAGATTTGTGTGAGTGAAATCAAAAATTTATGTCCTTAGAAATCTTGAAGGCGGTGCTTGGTTTTCGGGGTCTCATACGCGGCTAGGCTCCCAAAAAGTCCCACACATGTGGTATCCCCGTACTCAGGAGAAGTAGCAGAATGTATTTTGGGGTGCAATTCCACATATAACCATGGCATGTGTGAGAAATATATCATTTAGTGACAATGTTTTGTACATTTTTTTATTTTAATTTTTTTTGGTCATGATTCAATCACTTGGGGCAAAAAAATTAAATATTCCATGGACTCAACATGCCTCTCAGCAAATAGCTTGGGGTGTCTACTTTCCAAAATGGGGTCATTTGGGGGTTTTTTGTGCTATTTTGGCATTTTATGGCCTTCGAAACTGTGATAGGTAGTGAGGAGTGAAATCAAAAATTTGCGCCCTTAGAAATGCTGAAGGCGGTGCTTGGTTTTCGGGGTCCCGTACGCGGCTAGGCTCCCAAAAAGTCCCAAACATGTGGTATCCCCGTACTCAGGAGAAGCAGCAGAATGTATTTTAGGGTGCAACTCCACATATAACCATGGCATGTGTGAGCAATATATCATTTAGTGACACATTTTTCTTTTTTTTTTTTTTTTTCTCATTATTCAATCACTTTGGACAAAAAAAAAAAAAATCAATGGACTCAACATGCCTCTCAGCAGTTTCCTTGGGGTGTCTTCTTTCCAAAATGGGGTCATTTGGGTTTTTTTTGTGCTATTTTGGCATTTTATGGCCTTCGAAACTGTGATAGGTAGTGAGGAGTGAAATCAAAAATTTACACCCTTAGAAAGCCTGAAGGCGGTGATTGGTTTTTGGGGTCCCGTACGCGGCTAGGCTCCCAAAAAGTCTCACACATGTGGTATCCCCGTACTCAGGAGAAGCAGCAGAATGCATTTTGGGGTGTAATTCCACATATGCCCATGGCATGTTTGATCAATATATCATTTAGTGACAACTTTGCGCAAAAAAAAATATATATATATATATATATTTATATTTCCCGCAACTTGGGTCAAAATCTAAAATATTCCATGGACTTAAGATGCCTCTCAGCAAATAGCTTGGGGTGTCTACTTTCCAAAATGGGGTCATTTGGGGGGGTTTTCAATTGTCCTGGCATTTTATGCACAACAATTAGAAGCTTATGTCACACATCACCCACTCTTCTAACCACTTGAAGAAAAAGCCCTTTCTGACACTGTTTGTTTACATAAAAACATATTATTTTTTTGCAAGAAAGTAAAGTTGAACCCCCAAACATTATATATTTTTTTAAAGCAAAGGCCCTACAGATTAAAATGGTAGGTGTTGCAAAAAAAATTTCCACACAGTATTTGCGCAGCGTTTTTTCAAACGCATTTTTTGGGGAAAAAATACACTTTTTTTTATTTTAAAGCACTAAAACACACTATATTGCCCAAATTATTGATGAAATAAAAATTATGATCTTAGGCCGAGTACATGGATACCAAACACGACATACTTTAAAATTGCGCACAAACGCGCAGTGGCGACAAACTACATACATTTTTAAAAGCCTTTAAAAGCCTTTACAGGTTACCACATTAGATTTACAGAGTAGGTCTACTGCTAAAATGACTGCCCTCGATCTGCCCTTCGCGGTGATACCTCACATGCATGGTGCAATTGCTGTTTACATATGACTCCAGACCGACGCTTGCGTTCGTCTTTGCGCAAGAGCAGGGGGGGACAGGGATGCTTTTTTTTATTTTTTTATTTTTTTATATATTTATTTCGCTTTTTTTATTTTATTTGTTAACTGTTCCTTCCATTTATTTATTTTTTTACCATTTTTATTGTTATCTCAGGGAATGTAAATATCCCTTATGATAGCAATAGTTAGTGACAGGTACTCTTTTTTTTTTTTAAATGGGGTCTATTAGACCCTAGATCTTTCCTCTGCCCTCAAAGCATCTGACCACACCAAGATCGGTGTGATAAAATGCTTTCCCATATTCTCAATGGCGCCGTTTATATCTGGGGGGGGGGGACATTCCCTCCCACTGAATGTAAAAGCAGTCTAGAGGCTAATTAGCCGCTAGGACTGCTTTTACATAAAAGCCGACCGCTGGCTGAAAAGAATGATACCAAGATGATGCCTAAACCCGCAGGCATCATTCTGGTATAACCATTCAAAGTCCTGCAACATACCAGTACGTTGATGGTTCTTGTTGGACATGTATTGTAATCTTTTTTTTTTTCATGCAGTCTGTTGGCTGAACAAAAAAAAGATTGATCGGTGGGTATGCCCACCATTAGAATACCTCCCTTCATCCACCCACTTCTAATGATGGGCATACATGCACCATTTATATATGCCGAAGCATGGGGGCATCCTCCCGCAAAAAAGTTATGCCGCGTACGGTCGGACTTTTCTATGCCGCGTACACACGGTCGGACTTTTCTATGCCGTGTACACATGGTCAGACTTTTCCACAGGAAAGCCTCCGTAGGAATGTCAACCGTATGTACGCGGCATTAGGAGCAAAATCGCTCCTCCGCCCCTAATGCCCCCATGCTCCGGCATATATGCTCTTTTTTGAACTGTAGTGGTGAAATCACCTCCTACAGCATTGGAGTCGCGGCTTTATATATCGTGGGAGCAAACGCTGTTGCTGTCACGCTAAATAAATCCGCACTGCAACTGAATGGCGTACCTGCTAAGCAAATGATGGTTAACATTAAAACAAAGTAACATTCCAGTATAACAGTAAGATCATACCATACCTGCAAAGCAAATACCTATAAAAAAACATAGTAAAAAATAAAACATTTTTTAACGCAACCTGTGCCTAAAATATATATATATGCCAAAGCATGGGGGCATCCTCCCGCAAAAAAGTTATGCCGCGTACGGTCGGACTTTTCTATGCCGCGTACACACGGTCGGACTTTTCTATGCCGTGTACACATGGTCAGACTTTTCCACGGGAAAGCCTCCGTAGGAATGTCAACCGTATGTACGCGGCATTAGGAGCAAAATCGCTCCTCCGCCCCTGCTGCCCGCATGCTTCGGCATATATGCTCTTTTTTTTAACTGTGGTGGTGAAATCACCTCCTACAGCACTGGAGTCGCGGCTTTATATATCGTGGGAGCAAACGCTGTTGCTGTCAAGATAAATAAGTCCGCGCAACAGCTGAATGGCGTACCTGAAAACAGTAAAATAAATTACATACCTGAAAAGCAAGCATGAAAAAACATAACAACAATAAAACTTTGCAGAATAGAATACAGTAAAAAAGAGCAGAACAATAGAGAGAGAATAGAGAGGGAGAGAACAATAAAACGACAACTATTTTTGGTTTTTTTATTTTATATTTTTTTGTGTGTTTTTATTTTTTACTTTTTTTTTTTTTTTTTTAACACTTTTTTTTGTAACTGTGAACTGTAACTTCAACTTTTCGGTTCCAGGTTTGGGTCTCTCAAAATGCGATGGCATCTTGGGAGACCCTGTGTGAGTGTGCCTAGCCTGTGAAATGTTTCACCCTACACTAATAATTAACGTGTGTGTGGAAGCGTTCAAAACATTCACCAATACAAAGACCAGGATTGCCAGGACATTTGGGACAAAAATAACGGGTGTCACGCCTAAATCCGCGCTTGGTACAGACACGACATTTTCTTTGGGGGGCTCGTTGGGTAGGGGTACTCGGGAGGACATAAGAAAAATGCCTCTCATGCAGTCGGCTTACTGCATTTGGTAGGAGATGGTGAGGTACAATACCGCCTGGATACAGGAGTTCTGTGATGATATCCCTCTGGAATTGAAGGAAGGATTCATTCCGTCCTGAAGCTCTGTATACGACATGAGCATTCAGTAGAGCCAATTGAAATAAATGTAGAGACACTTTTTTGTACCAGCGTCTCGTCTTACGGGCAATATGATACGGCGCCATCAACTGGTCGTTGAGGTCCACCCCTCCCATATTAAGGTTATATTCGTGGACACAGAGGGGTTTCTCCACAACACCAGTCGCCGTACGAATTTGGACTGTCGTGTCTGCGTGAAGGGTGGTAAGAACGAAAACATTCCTATTGTCCCGCCACTTCACAGCGAGCAAATTTTTACATCTGCAGCAGGCTCTCGCCCCCGGCCTAACACGGGCATCTACAAGCCGCTGGGGGAAGCCCCGGCGATTAGGTCGCACGGTGCCACATGCTCCAATCTGTTGATCAAATAAGTGGCTAAAAAGTGGCACGCTGCTGTAAAAATTGTCCACATACAAATGGTACCCCTTTCCGAATAAGGGTGACACCAAGTCCCAAACAATCTTGCCAGCGCTCCCCATGTAATCTGGGCATCCTTCCGGCTCTACCTGACTATCTTTTCCCTCGTAAACCCTAAAGCTCCATGTGTAGCCTGTGGCCCTGTCACAGAGCTTATAGAGCTTGACCCCGTATCTGGCACGCTTGCTGGGAAGGAACTGTTTGAAAGACAAGCGGCCAGCAAATTTAATCAGGGACTCATCAACGCATACAACCTGCTGGGGATTAAACAAGGCTGCAAAACGTTCGTTGAAATGGTTTACGAGGGGCCGAATTTTGTAGAGCCGGTCAAATTCAGGGTCTCCACGTGGACGACAAAGTGCATTGTCACTGAAATGCAGGAACCGCAGGATCGCCTCGTATCGTCTCCTGGCCATGTGAGCAGAGAAAATGTACATATGGTCAATGGGATGTGTGGACCAATACATCCGCAATGACGGAAATTTGTGTATGCCCATGTTGAGGGTAAGGCCCAGAAAGGTCTTAAATTCGGAAACCTCGAGAGGTTTCCATTCTTTGGCAAGGCGAGACTGGGGGTTAGCGGCGATGTAAGTACCAGCATATAAATTAGTCTGGTCCACAATAGATCTATAGAGATCTTCCGTGAAATACAGCGAATAAAAATCAAGTGACATAAAGTTCGCTGTATCCACCTGAATACCGGGTTGGCCAGTGAATGGGGGAAGTACAGGTGCTGTAGAAGTGGTGGGGACCCAATCAGGATAGGCAAATTCTACAGGAAGGGCACTATGGGCACGACGGGCCTGTCTCTGTCTTTTTCTTGGTGGCAGCGGGACACTACTTGTGCTTGCCACATCGCCAGCTTCAACTGCACTTATGGGACTCGCCACGTCACCAAGTGTTACTGCAGTGCTGGATAAACGACCAGGGTGTACTAGGCCGCTGGTGCTTGCCAATTCACCAGAAGGAATAGCGGCGCTAGTACTGGATCTCTGCTCCATACGAGGGTCCTGCGGTTCTTGCTGCTCAACAACATCAGAATGGGATCGGGTACGCCTGGCCTTAGCAGGGACCTCAACTTCGTCGTGCGAGCTATCTGACATGGAGCCGCTGTCGTAAATGGGTTCATATTCTGAGCCAGAATCTGTCAGATGCGTGACCTCCTCCTCTTCACTATCTGACATGCACATGAACTCCAAGGCCTGCTTATCATTGTACCTTCGGTTTGCCATTTTGGACTCTAAATTTAGTGGTACAATGGTAAGGATTCACAGGTAAAAAAAGCACCTGACTATAGAAAAGCAAATGTAGAAAACGCTTCAAAAAAAACTGTAAGCGATCGCAGGGATCAGGCCTGTCTCTGCGAACGCTGCAGTTATGTGTCTTGTGTTTTGTAAGTGACAGTGATCGATCGATACTGCACTTGGGTGGGTTGGGCTGGGCAGAGGGGGAAAACGCAGGTGCTAGCGGGTATCTGGGCTGATTCCGCTAACAATGCGTTTTTGGGTACCCTAAACTGCTGGGTACGCTAGTATAGATCTGATCAGATCAGGTATCGATCCGTTCAGATCCTATACCACTAAGGGGGGTGTATGCTTAGCGAGTGGGTGTAAGCGGTACTGGCTCTAACCTAACGCTGCCTGGGGTGACGCAGACCCTGACTGGCGCTAAAATTAAATTTATATCACCCGCCGGGTGATCAGGGGGTTAAACCTATTGGGTTATATACGGCGGGTGCTCTGATGCTATAAACAGCAAACTAACCAACCAGCGTCAACCGTAACACTTATACGGTGATCACTGGTGAAAGGGTTAACTAGGGGGCAATCAGGGGGTTAAAACCTTTATTCGGTAATATATGGGGGTACCTAACGCTTTCTAAAAACCTGGTGGCGAACCTAAAATAACTAAATAACTAACTGGCTAACCACGTCACCAGTGACACTTATACAGTGATCAGTGGTGAAAGGGTTAACTCTAGGGGCAATCAGGGGTTAAAACCTTTATTTATGGGGGTACCTAACGCTATATAAACCTGGCGGCGAACCTCAAAAAAAACTAACTGCCTAGCGGCAACAGTGACACTAATACAGCGATCAGAAACCGATCGCTTAGTGACACTGGCAATAGGGGTGAAAGGGTTAACTCTAGGGGCAATCAGGGGTTAAAACCTTTATTTATGGGGGTACCTAACGCTATATAAACCTGGCGGCGAACCTCAAAAAAAACTAACTGCCTAGCGGCAACAGTGACACTAATACAGCGATCAGAAACCGATCGCTTAGTGACACTGGCAATAGGGGTGAAAGGGTTAACTCTAGGGGCAATCAGGGGTTAAAACCTTTATTTATGGGGGTACCTAACGCTATATAAACCTGGCGGCGAACCTCAAAAAAAACTAACTGCCTAGCGGCAACAGTGACACTAATACAGCGATCAGAAACCAATCGCTTAGTGACACTGGCAATAGGGGTGAAAGGGTTAACTTTAGGGGCAATCAGGGGTTAAACCTTTATTGGGGGGGGGTAGGGGGCTACCCTGGACCTAAAGGGGCCTAAACCTAACTGCCCTGACACTTTTTTCTGTCACACTGACACTAAAACCAGTGATCAGAAAATAAATGATCACTGCAATCAGTGACACTGTGACAGGGGGTGATCTGGGGGTGCTGGGGGGGTGATCGGGGGGGGTTATGTGCCTATGTGTGCTGTGTCAGTGTGCTGTTGGTGCAACTCACAGTACTGACGTCTTCTCTCCTCTGGAATCAAACGAAAAGACCGCCAGAGGGGAGAAAACGTCACTTCCTCCCTGCCTGTGTTTACAGTTACACAGGCAGGGAGGGCTCTGCTGCAATCCGATTCGCCGAGGGAGATCGAGAGGGGACGGCTGGAAACCAATAGCCGCCCCCTCCTCCCGGACCTCCCGTACACCGTTCCCGGCCGCCGCATGTACCGGAGGGGGTCCCGATCGGACCCCCGAACCGAGGTAAGGCGGGGACGTACCTATACGCCCATGTGCCTGTACGTGCCATATTGTGGACGTATATGTACATGCGGTGGTCGGGAACTGGTTAAAGGGAGATCCTATTCTTGGTCCTGCGCTTCCAGAGCGCCCACAATTTATCTATAAGAAAGCACCGTCTTTGAGAGATAGATTGGCCCCTGGAGTCACTGACCCTCCTGTCATTCCTCGTCCTAGGCTCTTTAATTTTTTGTCAGGGTTTTATGCCTGTGGCAGGTGTGCCACATGCAAACATGCAAAACGGAATATTAAAAAACGTAAAACATTTGTTTCCAATGTAACCCACGTAGAATATCCGATAAAGCAGCTAATCACCTGCGCAACAGAGGGCGTAGTTTATATGCTCGAGTGCGACTGTGGGTTACAGTATATAGGGCGCACCTCACGTGAGCTGCACGTAAGAGTGGGCGAGCATGTGAGCAACATTAAGCGTGGCATCAAGACCCACAGTGTATCTAAACATTTTAGAGACCACCATCAGAGGGACCCCAAATGCCTTAAATTTTGGGGTATAGAGAAAGTCTCCAGACATTGGAGAGGGGGTCACTATATTCGACAATTGAGTCGACGAGAATCATATTGGATTTATGAGATGAAGGTTTCTGTGCCGTTGGGATTGAACGTCGAGTTCGATCTCAATTGTTTTATATCTAACCGTTGATAAATGTATTGGGGATTTTATGGCTATCAGAATTGTATTTTAAATTTTATTCAAATGTTTATTCAATTATAAACTGCTTTTATACTGTATAAACGTTAATGCAGTTATATATGGTGAATATGTGATGTTAATTGAGGTTTGGATGAGGTAAAGGCGGTTGACGTCTTTTTAATTTTATTTATGTTGTTATCTATTTTAATTGTGAACGCCTGACTATCGTCCATTAGGATTTAGTATCCTTTGTCTGGTGTTTTTCTCTATAAACACTAGATGGCGCTAGCCTTAGGCTAATTTTAATATTATTACCTAATGTACCTTTGCCCCTTAGGATTTTACCCTTTGTCCTGTGTTCTGCTTTGCTGACACAAGATGGCGCTAGTTAATTAGGCCCATGTTAGTGTTGCTATGGTAACCGCATGGTATATATTGTGCTGCGGGACGTTCACGTTGATCCCCGCCCCACGCTGATGAAGTCCCGCCCACACTGGGACGTAACGCGTACGAGGGGGAGGAGCTACGTCGACGTCACCCGCGTTTGCCTCACAGAGACCTCACACGCTGTCTACATCGATCCGGACGTTTAGCTCCGGAATTTGCTGTTATACCTGCACTCGGCTTAGAATGCAGGACAATGTGAGTTTTTACCTTATGTTTTATTATCATTAAACGTTTTAAACAGTGAGCACTTAGAACGTTTTTCCCTTACTCCTTCTCGGTCCATTTAATGTTATATGGGAGAGTGTTGCCTTGCTTACTGCTCGCTGGTTCCATCTGGTGGACGCTTTGGAGTTGAGCCCATGCAAGCTGATTACTATTCTTTGGAGGATTTGTCTTTTGCCTTTTGACCTAGCCACAGGTCGAAGTGTTGAGGTGAGAGGCCACCCTTTAGTCTTGGTGGAGGATAATCCTGTCCTATGGGTCACAGATCTGAAGATCTCTGCACTATTTATCACCATTGTGTTTTTCGGAGCACTTTTATCACTTTGCACTTTATGGACTCTATTTAATCAGTTTTGATTATTGTGTTTTTATTTGTATTTATAGTTATATTTACTTGCGCTGCACTAATTATTTATTTATTCACCTTCAGGAAAGACCTATTGTCGATGCAGATAATAACAGGTATTTATATAAACATACATATGTCTATAATCATATATTACAATAAATATGGATTGACTTTTTTTTTTTCTTTTTTTAAATAGAAGATTGAGGAAAACGGCTTACCGATTATTTATCACATGGATATACGGTTTCTTTTTTTTTTTAAATTCTTTATTTTATACATTTTTCAGTTTTAGACAAACATATTCTCCAATTTTTACAATTACATATGGCTTAGATATGCTAATACACAAATTGACAGATTTCTCCTGTCTCTCTTATGACTTCTCTATATAACTATTTAAAAAAAAAGAAAAAAGCATACACACAAAACAACAAAAAAACAAAAAACAAAAGCAAGACCTAAAATATCCCTCTTCTTCCCTTGCCCCATACCATACCTACCCCCCCCCCCCCTCTACCTTCCCCGAAAAAAAAAAAAAATTATTCCCCTTCCCCTCTCCTCTCCGTCTCCCTCCCTCACAGAGCTCTCTCTCTATACCTTATATAGGGGGTCCACGTCGATCTATAATTATCTTCTTGTTCTCTTATTCCCGCAGTTAGCTTTTCCATCTGTTGGATTTCTGATATTCTGCCTAGCCATTGTTGTCTAGTAGGGCTACTTGTACTTTTCCATAAAATTGGTATACATGCCCTGGCAGCTGTCAAAAAATGTCTTATCAAAGATTTTTTGAACCTAGTCATGGAAATTGGTATATCGAGTAGTAAGTAGGTAGCAGGGTTTTCTCCTAACTCTACATCCAATATTTCTTTTATTGTATCCATGACCATTTTCCAAAAATCTTTTAGCTTTGGACATGTCCAAAAAACATGTAACATTGTGCCCCTCTCTTCCCCACACCTCCAGCATCTGTCTGATATTTCAGGAAATATCCGCTTTAGTGCAACTGGAGTTTTGTACCACCTGGTTAGAATCTTATACCCCCCTTCCTGGTATCTTGTGGCTAGGGAAGCTTTGTGTGTGAAGTTAAAGATTTTTGTTTTCTGTGTTTCCAAGAATTTCACTTCTAACTCTCTTTCCCATGCTTGTACAAATGGTAATTCCTTTGGGGCTTCTAAGTCTACCCATAGACTATACATCTGAGAGAGGGAGTGTCTCATCTCTTCTCCCTTCAAACATTGTTCCTCAAATCCTGAAAGAGCTCTGAGAGGACCTCCTTTTGGGTTCAATGCTCTAATAGCAGTTTTTAATTGAATTTGTCTCAGTGGGTCAAGTTCTTTTCTCACTGCCTCCTCCCTTCCCTCTATCCCTGTCCTTTGATTATCCCCTTCGAAATGTATTATTCTACTCCAGCCTAGACGTTTTATCGTGTCGAAGCGTGGGTCTACAAGTCCCAGATGGAACTTGGGGTTCCCCAATACCGGAATGAGTGGGCTTGGATATTTCGAGAGATTCGTTTTCCTAAATAGTTTTTTCATAACTCGTAGAGTAGCGCCTAAAGTTGGGTGTTTTTTTACCTCCAGTGGTATGTCTGCCTCATGAATTCACGCCATACCTTCCAAAGGAATGCATGTGGTTTTCTGCTCTATACGTATCCATGGTTTGGACTTCTCATTTATACACCATTCAACCGTCCTAGCCATATGTGACGCCTCGTAGTATCCTATTGGGTCTGGGAAACCCACTCCTCCCCTCTCTTTTGGTAAGGTCAGAATTTCTCGCCGTATCCTCGCGGGTTTTCCTGCCCATACAAATTTGGCAAGTCTGGATCTTAATTCCCTTAGAAATCCCACGGGGATCTTTACCGGTAGGGTTTGGAATAGATAGAGTAGTCTTGGTAAAACATTCATTTTCAATATATTTATTCTCCCAAACCATGTGAAGCTTTCCTTATCCCATTTCAGGAGATCTAGCTTAATCTGCCTTACCAAGGGGGCGAAATTCAACTCAAAAATTCTATGTAATTTTTTCGACATTTTAGTGCCCAGATAGAGTATGTGTGACTCTGTCCATTTAAAGGAAAAATTCCCTAGTAATTGTTCCTTGGTCTGTCGATTTACTTCTATCCCCATCGCCTCTGATTTACTGTTGTTTACTTTAAAGTTAGAGAGGTCTCCGTATTCCCTCAACTCTTTCAGCAGAGCTGGTAGAGACAATTCTGGAGCCACCACCAAGAACAAGAGATCATCTGCGAAAGCAGCCACTTTATATTCCTCCCCTTTAATCCGGAAACCTCTTATATCCGTGTTTGATCTAATTGTTCTCAGAAGTGGCTCCAGTGTTAGGACAAAAATAATCGGAGAGAGTGGACAACCTTGCCTTGTTCCGTTTCATATTGAAAAAGGATCAGATAGTACCTCGTTTACCTTTACCCTTGCCGACGGGCAAGAGTAAAGGCTTGCAATCCAATTTTGCATTCCTATCCCTAAGCCTACGTGCTTTAATGTAGCGCTCAAAAATCCCCAATCCACCCTATCGAACGCTTTTTCCGCGTCAGTTGATATTAGTGCCATTGGGGTCTGGTAATGTTGGGCCAAATATATAGTACTTAGCGTTCTTTGTGTATTTTCCCTTCCTTCCTTACCGGGGACAAATCCCACCTGAGCTGGATGAATAAGAGGGGGAAGATGCGCCACCAATCTATTAGCTATTATCTTGGAAAATATTTTTAAATCTGTATTCAATAGGGATATTGGACGGTAACTTGAGCATACTGTAGGGTCCTTCCCTTCCTTAGGGATAACTGCTATATGAGCTCCTAGTGTTTCTCCTCTCATCGGCTGTCCATCTTTCAATGAATTAAAGGCCTCCAGAAATGTAGGTATTACTTGATCATGGAAAGTCTTATAGTATTGTAACGTGTATCCATCTGGGCCTGGGGATTTTCCTACTTTCATTTCTTTAATTACCTCTAGAAACTCTCCCGCCGTGATTGGACTTTCCATATTAACTACACTCTCATTTGGAATTTTAGGCATTCCTGACTCCTTCAGATAAGTTTTTACTCTCTCTTCTCTACTCTGTATCCTCCCTGGGGTAGACTGTTCCTCTAATTGATATAAGCTACTGTAATATTCTCTGAACGCTCCTGCTATTAATTGTGAGGAGTACACTAGATTATCTCCTTGTATTTTTATTTTCTCTGTGTTTTTTGGTTCTTGTTTCTCTCAGTGCGTTCGCTAGCATCCTGCTTGGCTTATTCCCAAACTCGTAAAAGGCCCTCCGGCATCTGCTCAACTTGGCTTTCGCCTTGTCCATGAGAAATAAATTGAGTTTCTCTCGAAGAGACATCAGCCTCTCTTCAAGATCTCCTTTTTGCGCTTTCTTGTGTTCATTCTCTACTATCTTAATTTCACCAAGAAGGGTGTCTAGCTTTACACTGAGGGTTCTTTTTCTGTGAGCTCCCATTGCAATAAGTATTCCTCTCAAGTAGCACTTGTGTGCTTCCCACTTACAGAGCGGAGATGTTTCGTCGTCGTTATTCCTCTCAAAGAATGTCTCTATTTCCTGTTTTATTTTCCCCTCATACTCTGGGTCTTTAATTAAAGTTTCATTTAACCTCCAGCTCCATTCCCTGTGTCCCAAAACTCCCCACTCAATAAGACAGCTAACTGGGGCATGGTCGGAAATTGTAATTGAGCCTATTGATGCTTCCCTTACGTTCATTAGGACCTTTTGGTCCAGGAATATATAGTCAATTCTTGTATACGTTTTGTGTTTGTGGGAGTAAAAACTGTAATCTCTTTCATGGGCATGCAGTGCCCTCCAGCTATCCACTAATTGTAGATCATAAATTATGCTCCTTGCTTTTCTCAGTTTGCTGTTAGATATGCTGTAAGACCCCCTAAATGAGTCTAGAGTAGGGTCCCACACCATATTCATATCTCCTCCAAGAATCAGAACCCCTTCTCTATTTTCTTTTATCATTTCTGCAAATTTTTCCAATGTGGGGACCGGATCTTCATTCGGAAGGTAGATGTTAACTAACGTGACCTTTTGCTCATTTATTGTCCCTTTTATCAGGAGAAACCTGCCTTCCTCGTCCACCACTACTTTAGATTCTTTCCAAGATATGTTTTTAGCCAATAAGATTGCCACCCCATTTGCTTTTGAGGACTGAGATGCCCCCATGTATATCACTGGGAATCTCTGAGACCTCATTTTTGGGATTTTGTCCTTTCTAAAGTGTGTTTCCTGGATAAAAACTACTTGTGATTTTAATCTCCCTATTTCCAACATTAGTTTTGTTCTTTTTTCTGGGATGTTTAACCCTTTCACATTATACGAAGTTATATTTATTCTATTCATCTCGAAACGATTTATCTGATACCTCTTGTAAACTTCTATTACGGGCTCAAATTATTACCACGCGTCACCTCCCTATCTCTGCGAGAGTGAGGCGGAGGGAAGAGACGAAGACAGTGAGAGAAAAAAAAAAAAGTCCCCCCCCTTGTGTCTCGGATTCAGGACCACCGTCCGATTGTCCGAGTAAACCTTATTGACCCTCTCGTGGTAACAACTTCCCCCAAGATGTCCCACCTTCACCCAAGGAACAAAAAAAAAAAAAAAAAACCCCTAGCGTCTCCGACTACCCCCCAACTGGAGGAGAGACGCTTTATTGGGGGAAAGTGTGAAAACACAGCGGAGAGTCACGTCCGCTGTCCCCAGTCCGGTGCTCGCCATCGAAATATTAGTGCCGTATCCCCATCCTTCTACTCCCTATATATTGCCTCTTAAATCTAAGGAACTATGTCCCCTCTAAGTTATCTACTATTATATCCGCCCGTCGTGAGGTGGACCATGCCTCTTGTTCACAATACATAATAGTAATAATAAAAAAAAAAAAAGGGAAAAACCCCACTACCATTGAGTTATACATATTATAGATAAATATACGGGTACATCTCACTGGAACCTGCTTAGAACGCTGTCCTCCTCCTTGACCTTGATCTCTGGTCTGTCTCCATTACCTCCTTTATAATATTACAACATGATCATCATTCGTGAGGTAAAAATCGTATTGGCGGGTACGGCGTGAGGTAATAAACTAATAAATAAATTAGCAAGGACTGCTTCAGGTAATTATATTAGTGTATATTATATTGGGTGTAGTGTACTGTAATAGCCATATAAATGGGTATAGTATTAGGAAAAAGTCATATTAGCAGGTACGGTGTGAGGTAAACAAAAAAAAAAAAAGAAAAAAAGAATTTATGTCACAATATATTACCTCTTCCTCTTAACCTCGTACCCTCTCGCCTATCCCTTTTCCCTCCTTCCTATTCTCTCCCCCCCCCTCCCCCCTTGGATCTACCTACGCGTCTGTTGGTTCTGTGGGCCCCTCCCCCCCCCCATTACCCCCAAAAAAAAAAACCACTTCTATAATGTAGACCCCCACTTCTATAACATAGATTACCCATCTCCCTTACCCCCTCCCCCCCCTGAATGAAACATCCCCAAAAAGTGAGGCGAAATTTTTTTTAACATTCCGTGTATCGTTTATCTCGTGCATCAAACCTGATCAGTGTCTTCCCCCTGGGGGAGAAAAGGAAAGACAACCCCCCCCCCAAAAAAAAAAAAAAAAACATCTATTTATGATTCCCTATAATACAGTGAAATCCTGGGGCCCTCTATTTCCATGAGCCTCCATCGGGGTGCGGTCTAGTGTTGTTCTATATAGGTGCCCTTTGTCCCCCCCCCATCCCCCCTCCTCCCTGATGCGCCCACGTAGCCCAGAAGGGGGGAAGAAGAACTAGATGATTTTGGGTATTTGGGGTCTATAATAAATCACATACCCTTTTTACAATTAACCACCAATCCTTGTACCCTTATTTCAGTGTATTTATACCTATGCATATCCTATTACTCTATAAGCATATACATACTCAATCCGCACATCTAATCCAGTTACCTACAAAAAAAAAAAGAGAGGGGGAGGGTAAGGGGCCGGGGAACATAGTTAGGCTCTATCATGCATTATTCATTCCTCAAAGTTCCTTTTACCAATACCTGCCCCCCCACTCCACCCCACCCCCTTCCCCTCCCAAAAGAAAAGTCAAACTAAGCCCCTAAAAAAGAGGCGTCCAAAAAAAAAAAAAAAAAAATTCCGCTAAACTTCCTCGAGACATAGTCCCCCCACTGTTGCCCGCAAGAGACTATTGTCAGGAAGCTCCCTTGCGCAGGGCGCCGTGCCCCATTCTCCCTTCTTCTTCCTTCTCTCTTCCTCACTGTTACCGCAATCCACCCCCGTCAAATCCTCTTGTAGGAGCAAAAAAAAAAAAGTTGATACCCCGGATTGTGGTAGAAAGCAGGCCTTATACCCCTTACCATTAGCCCGGTATGTGCCTACTTGTTGTTTTATCTGGCTCTCTCTTTCTCCTTCCCCGGAAAAAAAAAGTCCATCCAGCTTCTAGGAAGGAGAAAAAAAAGAGGAAGAAAAACCGGGGGAAAAAAGGGGGGACGGCTGCTTCTCCAGACCTCTCCCGACATCATTTGGGACAGATCTTCTTAGTTAAATAGATTTTTCCTTTCCCCTATTACTGACAGGTCCAACCAGTTAGGGACACTTATTGGATCAGCTCCCAGAAATTGAAAGAGTGTTTGAAGCTGCGAAGGCTCACTCAAATAGTAGCTCCTTCCTTCCTTTTTTACTATTAAAGCCAATGGAAACCCCCAACGATAAGTGGCCCCCTTACTGCGCATATAGTCCAGTAAAGGTTTTAATAACCTTCTTCTATTTTTGGTTTGCCAGCAAAGGTCTTGATATATATGGATTTCCGCCCCCTCCAGCACCCCTAGAGACCCTTCCTTCCATGCCGCCCTGAGAATCTCTTCCTTAGTCAAGAAAAAGTGGACTCTGCATAACACATCTCGGGGGTTCACTTGATCTTGGTATCGTACTGAGGGGATTCTATGGACTCTGTCTAATTCCAGAGCAGCGTCTGAGGGTTTTTTCAGAATTTTATTCAATAAGGTAGTTACAACCTCTCTTAGTTCCAGACCTTCATATTTATCGGGTATACCTTTAATGCGAAGATTATTTCTTCTACTTCTATTTTCTGTTTCTTCAGCCTGCAATTGCAGCCTGATCAAGTGTCTCTGTTGAAACAGTAATTTTTCCTCTAACTCAGTCAGTCTGACTTCCATACCGTTTTGCTGCTCCTCGCATCTCCCAATTTTTTGGTCGGCTTCCGCTACCTTTGCATGCACATTTTCAATCTCACCCCTCAGTGTAGCAGTGATGTTTGCTACTATCTGCTGTATGTCTTCTTTAGTAGGAAGTGCTTGAATAAGCCTACTAATTTGCCCAATATCTCTGGAGGGTCCCGGTTCTCCTCTCCCAATCTCTTGTGTATGTTGTAGCTTAGCTGGGGTATGCGATCCTGATGCCTCCGCTGCCATTATCTGACTGGTCATTTCAATGCCCAGGCCCTGTTTAGTTGCCTCCATGCTTAGACCCAATGATGGGCTCAAAGCCCCCAATCTAGGCTCTGTGGAGGGCCCTAAAGCGGGCTCTATAGCAGGCTCTAAGGGCCCCCGATATACGGTTTCTTAGGGAAGGGAAACCGTAGAGTAATTCCGTTGTGTGCCGTGAAAAAAATACGAGAGGTTTTCCCTGATCCTAATGCAAGTTATGTTGGTTTTAAATATTCGCAGGATTACGATGCCGCAGAAATGGCATTTGATTAAATAAAAAAAAAGTAGTATTTTTTGGTTGTTTTCTAAAAAGGTTACATTTTTTGAATTTTTGTTCTGTGTTTTATTTAATAAAATTAATTTTATAAGTAGTCATTTATCTGGTTTTTTTATGTATTTTCATTCATGCCAAATAAATGTAGTAAAATAATAAAAGAATTTCAAAATTTTTAACAATATCTTATTTATTAAAATATATATATAAATAAATTTACAAAAAATACTCAAGTCAACTGTATTTAAAAAGCACATTAAAATGTATCTGTCTTAACAATATAAAATAAACTTTTCACACATATTTTTGAAAGGAAAATAAAAATAACATAATTGAGATTTTATTGGTAATTTTTCTTTAAGTTTTCTTAAATCTGCTCATGTGTTCCCTGATAGCAACACTCTTTTCCGGTCTTTCAACTGGCGCAATGTTTTTGGGCATTTCTTTATTTTTTGATCGCCAAGAACTGGTGATTTTGCCCTCCACAATGTTAATCATGTTAGCGAGTATCTGGAATAAATGTTGATTGTCCATTTTTTCGTATATATTACGCACTATCCATTTTTTTCTGCCCCTTGGATATTCCAAATGTTTTCTTTCAACGGTGATTAACTGACCGCTTTCATCTATTTTTTTTGTCAGAGCGGGCTTCCGAATCGCATTATGATTGTGGCATAAAGCTGCCAACTTTGTTCTGGTTTCCATTGAATCGAATCGAAAGTGAATTATTTTAGGCCGAAATTTTAAAATCATACTGTGGTATGTTTCGATTATCCCAGTCTGACAAAAATGTGTAAGATGCTTGATGTCTTTGTCCAATTTGGCATCAAGGACAATTGTGGACAATGCATGGTATGCAGCCGAATCTTCTTCTAGCCATTTAACATTACTAGAATCAACACTGATCGGATCGTGTAAGCATTTATGCTTTACATTATCGACTTCCCATTCATGTACATTTTTTACATGATGTAGTAGTGATTGCCAAATCTGACGGAAAAGTTCCTCATTTCCTTTGCAATGACTACTACAAAAGTAGAAATGAAGCAGAATTTGTCAAACCCATGGCAAAAGTTTTTTGTAATTTGCTTTTTTTGCAAGTTGCACCAATTTTCTATTAATACTTTTGACGTGATGCCATGTATCGAATTGATGGGCTATTTTTTTATATTTTTTGTTAGTTGACATTAATTTTCTGATCCCAGTGTGACGATCGGTTCCCACAAATTGAACATCCAAATTTTTGTCAATGATGCGATCT